>NC_056745.1:1040974910-1041137295 GCF_019279795.1 Protopterus annectens | reverse complement strand
CAATTCCGCTGATAGTTAACAGGGGTTCCTGTTCTGTTGTCTTTCTAGACCGTTATTGGCAGCTTAGTTTCCTTAATCTGAGATTGTATTTTTGGCAGGGATCCGCTGGTTATTTGCCAAGTGTTGGAGTTCTTCCCTTAGTAAGTTCATTTTTTCTTCTAATTGTTCCACATAGAGTTGTATGCAGTTTTCTGTGTGTGCGTTTTCTGGTCTGTTTAAATTAGAAAACCCAGTTACTGTCCCACCAGGCTAGGCCCATTGAAGTTAGAGGACCTAGCCGTCGTGGTACTTTCTTCTGTAGGGCTAGGCCTGTTTTAGTTAGAGGACTTGATCCTCTTCCCTCATTTTTCTTCCTTTTGTTTGTGTGTGTGTGTGTGTGTGTGTGTGTGTGTGTGTGTGTGTGTGTGTGTATAATGTCTAGAGAGAGTAAGGAGCACAAACCTTCAGGTTTTAAGAAGTGCGTGAAATGCTCCCAAAAGATGTCTTTAATGGATGGCCACAGCAGCTGTCTACTCTTTAGGGGCCATCCACCTGTAGGAATCGTGCTTGTTCTGCCATGCTCTCTCTCCTAGGGTGGTACAGGTGAGAAAGAACAAGCTTATACTCAAGGGTCTACTAAAACCATCTTTTGAGGAAGTTCTATCTGGTTCTTCAGCTTCCTCCAAGTCTGGCAAATCTGAATCTTCAAAAAGGCCTTCTCCGGTGCCGGCTGGTGTCTCTGAGCCGCCTTCTAAACAGTCAAAATCTGCCTCCTCGACTCCACTGCCTTCGGAGCCGAATGAGAGCACTACTGTGGTGTCAGTCGATTCCAACTGTTTCGAAGCCGATCTCGGAACCGATTGAATCCGCAATTGAATCTGCTTCTCGGAGCCGTTTTGTGGATTCCCTACCGGTTTCTGTTACTAAAGTCTCCAGTGCCCCCTAGATCAAGATCCCCTACTATGTCTTCCAGATCTTCCAGGAGCCTTTTGGAAGAAGATGTGGAGAGGGTAGTGTTGAGACTCCTGAAGTCGTCTGCCTTACCAAAGTTATTGTTGGCTCCGACCCAGTCTGCTCCGGAGCCACTCGATCCAGCTTTGCCCTTGTCTGCTATTCCGCCTCATGTTGGCCCTTCGAGCCGAGTGC
The DNA here is from genome assembly GCF_019279795.1 of Protopterus annectens. Classification (NCBI taxonomy): domain Eukaryota; kingdom Metazoa; phylum Chordata; order Ceratodontiformes; family Protopteridae; genus Protopterus; species Protopterus annectens. The sequence continues at coordinate 1,041,136,170 of NC_056745.1, read as the reverse complement.
TTGGTGCCACCGGAGGTACTAACGGTTCCAGCTCCCTTTGTCGCTTCTTTGGAGCCGGGTTCGGCTGCGACATGCTCGGTGCGGTCTGTCGTGTCCAGGGGCCGAAGCTCTCCTGTCGGTACTGACAGGTAGGGTTGGAATTGATCTTCAGTTTTGAGCCTTCTTCTCGGTGCATCGGCCAGGGTGAGCTCGGACCCTGCATCTGTCTCGGAGCCAACGGCTCTGGCTCCGTCAACCTTTGTCTCTTCGGAGTAGGGGAGGTCTTTGGAGCCGGAGAGGTCGGCGTTTGAGATGATGAGCGTACTGTCTCCTTCTCTAGCTCCTACCAGTGGTACCAGCACTCTTCCACCGAGAGCACCCACTTCAGTCTTAGCCCCTACTCTCTCAGGAGACAGCAGAGACCCTCAGCCTCAGGAGCCATCGTCTGGTGGCCCCCACTCTTCCGAGGCTTTCCCAGAATGCCCTTTCGAGGAGCCTCCCCGGAAGAGGCTATGTAAGAGGAAGCATGTTGACTCCCAGGATGAGTCCTTGACATCGGACACTGACCTCTAGGTGTCAGAAGGGTCCCCCAAGTCGTCCTCTGATAAGGTCTCTTTCGTGGACATCTTGGAGATTCTTAAGCAGAGGTGTGACTGGCCCACTGTCAACCCTTCTGATGAGGAGTCTGTGTACCTGAAGGCTTTCGGGTCTCAACCTTCTGCCTCTTGGATGTCTCCACCTTTTGACAAACTAATTGATCTAGTTAGTGGAAAGGTGTGGGATACTCCTGATGCCCTGGAGCCAGTCCCCAGGAGACCTAATACGTTTGTCTGCTCCTCCTGGTAAAGAGATTTTGTTTAAGGGCGTTCCCGTAGATGCCATGGTGGTGACGGCCACAAAGAAGGAGCTGGCGGAGACTTCGTCCTCTGTTCATCCGCCAAATAAGGATGCTCAACAGATGGACAGATTTGGGAAGCTTATCTTTAGTTCAGCGGCATTTACCCTTCGATCGTTTAACTATCTCACTTCACGAGATTACTGAGGGATCTCCTCAAGGAGTCAGGAGATTCTATACAAGGTGCGTGTACTGAGGGAGTCCCTGACAAGATCTCTGCTCAGTTGTCCACCTTAAAGTCTATAGTGAACTCCTCCATTCGGTTTATCTCCTATGCGGCTGATGGAGCAAGTAGAACAGCGGGTTCAGGAGTTGCCCTGAGGCGTCACTCCTGGATGCGCTTGTGTAATTTTGCGGAACCGTTCAAGTCTACTTTCACCAACGCCCTATTAATGGTTCCTCATTGTTTGGTTCCAAGGTGAAGGACGCACTCACTTGGTGTGAGCAAGAAGGAAAGACGCTTTCTGCCGTGGGAGTACGTTTTACTGTTCCCACTCGACCATACCCCAAAGGTCAAAGGGGCAGTAAAATGTGGTTCAAAAAGTCCCAGAGGGTCTTTCCCGGACACACAGGGTGAATACTCCTTCAGAGGCAGAGGAGGAAATGGGAGATGTCGCCCTAGAGGCAGGGGCAGTCCGCAATACCAGCAAGGCCGTGATTCCTTTCGGGGACGGCCTTATCAGCGCTCCTGATGTGAGGCCTGACTGCGTTTCTCTGGGGCCGGTTGCATTTCTTTGTACCCAGAAGCCTTTCTAAATATCACTCAAGACAAGTGGGTACAAAGAATTGTTACCAGAGGCTATATCATACCCTTTTCCCTTCCACCGTTTGTTCCCAGGATCCCAGATGTACCACCCAATCACAGGGAACAGGCAACTGTGGAGATCAACAAGTTGATTTTAAAAGGAGTCATCCAGTCCCGTCCCAGCAGACCAGGTAGGATCCGGAACTTACTCCAGGTTCTTTAGTACCAAAACAAACCGGAGATTGGAGGCCAATATTGGACCCCAGCAGGTTAAACGAATCCGTGAAGGACAAGTTTTGAATGGTAACTTTGCAGTCGATATTCCCGTTGTTGGGGAAAGACTATTGGATGTGCTCTCTTGAACTCCAAGACGCCTACTACCATATAAAAATGGACAAGGCGTCCAGTAGCCATCTACGCTTCCGGCTGGGAGCCAGTCATCAGTTTTGTGCTCTGCCCTTTGGTCTCACCACAGCCCCCAGGGTATTCACCAAATGCATAGCAGGTAGTGACAGCTCACCTGAAACGTTAATGATTCCAGGTGTTTCCTTATTTGGATGACTGGCTCCTGACCGCCTCCACCAGGCATCTACTCCTCCAAAACAGAGACGCCACTATTCAACTTTGTGCTCGGTTAGGGATCTCTATAAATTGGGAAAAATCTGCATTATTATCCTCTCAATCTGTGATTTTTATAGGCGCAGCGGTAGACACAGTGAACATGACAGCTCGTCTCCCCGCCAACAGGGCACAAAACTTAAATCTTTCAAATTCAACGTCTTCTGTTGTGGAAGGTCAAAGCGAAGTGGGTTCTTCAGCTCCTCGGGACAATGGCTTCCATCATTCTATTAGTACCATTAGCCAGGTTGCACATGAGAATTCTCCAGTGGCTTCTCTTCCCAATGGTCCTTCCAGTATCTCCCACTGAGTCATCCTATCCTGCTGACGGAATCATGCAAGAAGGACCTTCTTTGGTGGATAGCTCCCAACCAGTTGATCACGGGCACCCCCTTTGTTCATGCCCAACCCGACGCCACTGAGACCACGGATGCCTCCCAGATCGGTGGGGGGGGCGGGCATTATCTCGGCACAACTATCCAAGGCACATGGCAAGAACACAAGACTCACCTGCATATCAATGTTCTGGAGATGAGGGGGGTGCTCCTGGCATTGTAAGAACTTCAAGACCTTCTTCCTCTCGGGACTATTGTGATACAATCAGACAGCATGTCGGTAGTTTGGTATATCAACAAACATGGCAGTACCAGATCTTACCCACTCTGTTGAGAGGCCATGCGAGTTTAGGGAATGGGTAATTTCTTCCCAATGCTTTCTGGTTGCAATGCACATTCCAGGGACAACCTACGTGTTAGCCGACAAGCTCAGCCAGGCGATCCTACTGCCTCGCAAGTGGTCTCTGAAGCAGGAAACAGCGGAACAGATTTTCCGCAAATGGGGACAGCCTTGCTGCGACGACTTTGCCAGACCAGTCAATACCAAATGCAGCAGCTATTTTTCCCTCATTCCTCCTCCGGGGGAGACTCCCAGGGACACCCTGGCTCATGATTGGCCCATGGGACTTTTCTCCATTTCCTCTCATTTCCAAAATGATTCAGAAAGCCAGTCGACTGGGAAGCAAGTTGATCCTCATTTCTCCTTACTGGCCTCGTCAGATCTGGTTCCCTTTTCTCTAGCCTCTTCTCCTGGACGATCCTTGGATCCTGGACCCAGCTCCGGATCTGTTGGCTCACATGTCAGGTTCGCTACATCCCTCAATCCACACCCTCAGGTTGTCAGCGTGGTTGCTCCAGTTCCATCTCTAGTCAGGCTTCATGATGCATCATCCTCAGTATCCTCCCATAAACCTTCAACTAGGAGGCTGTATGGCAATAAATGGAAAAGATTTTCTATTTGGGCATAGAAAATGAATGTAGATCCCTACACTGCTTCTATCCCTGTGATTTTGGAATTTCTCTCTGAGCTTTTTCAACAAGGAGCTGCCGCCACTATCCGAGTCCAGTTGGCAGCGATTTCTCATTTTCACTTAGGGTTTCCAGATAATTTAATGTCTCATAATCTATGCAAGACATTTTTGAAAGGAATCACTTTTTTGAGACCACCACTGCAAGAACCATTTTTGAAAGGAATCACTTTTTTGAGACCACCACTGCAAGAACCTGTGGCTTCTTGGGATTTAAGTTTTGTGTTGTCCAAACTGGCTTCTCTCCCGTTTGAACCTTCATACTCATCTTCATTGAAATTTTTGTCTTGGAAGACTTTGCTTTTGGTAGCTATTACGTCAGCTAGACTGGTATCGGTGCTACAAGCCTTGTCTGTTAAGCCACCTTATTTGATCTTTCACAAGGACAGGGTGTCACTGCATACTAATCCCTCCTTTGTCCCCAAAGTTTGTTCCCCTGCTACCTTAAATCAATCCATAGAGCACCCAGTTTTCTTCCCTAATCACTGTAATGCTGCTGAATACAGTTTTCATCAGCTGGACGTTCATAGACGACTACGTTTTTATTTACAGCGGACCAAGGAATTTTGGAAATCATATCAACTATTCATTTCCTTTTCTGACTCCAGATTGGGTTTATCAGTTCCTAAAGTGACACTATCTAACTGGATTTCCAGTTGCAGAGCCTTTATCTACAGTCTTACCTCTGCAGCCTTTCAAGCCAGGGTCCCACTTGATAATATTTGTGCAGCAGCTACGTGGGCTACCCCTCACACTTTTATTACACTTTACAAATTGGATTTAGCTTCCAGGGGTAGAGCATCCTATGGTCTACAGTGTTTAGGAGTATTTTCTAGTGAGCCACCCAAGAATTAGGCGCTAGGGACGCTGTCCCATATGTAAAAATGAAAGTGAGATTGGACTACCTAACATAGTTATGTACTCACCATAACGTTCTATGTTGGTAGTCCATCTCACCCTTCATTTTTACCAACCTGCCCTCCTGCCCCCATCCTGGAAGATCTGGAGATGATGATAATTTGGTTATCTTTGGTTGGAGACCCTCTAGTATTGGTTTGTCTGTTAAGGGTTTTTTCTTCTAGTGAGCAGCAAACAAGATCTGGGGTTTGTACTGGTGCACTATGGGATACCTGCTTAGCCACGAGCCAACCAGAAGTCTTCGAGCTTGTAAATCGGCCGAGTTGGAGCAGAGGATCAGCTCCGAACACATATATAAAAATGAAGGGTGAGATGGACTACCAACATGGACCATTATGGTGAGTACATAACTTCTTTTTTTTTTTCTTTCTAACCCCGGAGAGAATTGAGCTTATGACTGTCCGTGATCATTCAGTCACACCTCCTGTCATCAGAGACAGTACTACAAGCTTTCGGTTCCTTGGTAGCCACAATTACCCTTCTTCCCTGTGCTCGTCTCCACATGAGAGTTCTACCGTGGACATTAGCTGTCCAATGGTCATTGTTAGATCTGCCGTTGACGCATCCAATACGCATCAGCAGGGCTGGCAGGGGGTCCCTCCTCTGGTGGATGCACTCCTCTGAACTTGCCGATGAACATCCATTTATGCAGCCCCTCCGCAAGCCACGGTGACCATGGATGCCTCCCAACCAGGTTGGGGGGGCATTGCCTGAGAAGGACAATCCAAGGCACGTGGTCCCCGAACAAGACCAAGTTGCATATCAGTGTTCTAGAGATGAGGGCAGTCCTTTTAGCATTGCAGGCCCTTTGTGCCTTTCTCCCTCTGGGAACTACTGCAATACAGTGAGATAACTTGTCAGTAGCCTGGTACATCAACAAGCAGGGAGGAACCAGATCTTATCCCCTTTGTCTCAAGGCCAGGAGAGTGTGAGAATGGGTGATGTCCACCAGCTGGTTTCTTGTATCAACGCATATTCCGGGACAGTCTAACATATTAGCGGGCAAACTTGGCAAGACTATTCTGATGCCTTATGAGTAGTCTCTGAATCCTTCGGTAGTGGAGCAGATCTTCCTCGAGTGGGGTCGGCCTTGCTGCAATCTCTTTGCATCTCCTTCCAGCGCGAAATGCAGCGAGTTCTTTGCTTTGAACCCCCCAAAGGGGCACTCCACCAGAGACGGTCTTGTTCATGTTTGGCCTCCCAGTCTTTTCTATGCTTACTGCCCGTTTCCTCTTATTTTGAAATTCCTCCAGAAGGCTTGCAGGCTGGGGAGCAAAGTGATCCTTATTGCCCTGTTCTGGCCTCGCCAAGTTAGGTTTCCCTTCCTCTGGTCTCCTCTTCTAACTCCTCCATGGATCTTGGAGCCGATTCTGGATCTCATCTCTCATCCCTCGGGGGTTACACATCCAAACCTGGACAGTCTAAAGCTCACTGCTTGGTTGCTCCAGTTCCCTTGATAGCTAGGACTCCCGGTTTATATTCTCCAGTAAAGACTATTCTGATGGTAGCTCACAAATTTTTTTACCAGGAAGGTTTACTACAGTAAATGGAAGCGTTTTTCCATCTGGTCCTCTCAAAGGGATCTGGATCCTTTCACAGCTCCTATCCCAGTGGTGGTGAAATTCTTGGCATATATATTTCATCAAGGTGCTAGGTATTCTACAGTTTGTTCAATTGGCTGCCATTTTCAACTTTCATATTGGGGAGAACATGGTTTCTTTAGCATCCTCTAAACTTTGTAAAACCTTTATTAAGGGTGCTTTCATTTTAAGACCCCCAGTGAAGGATCCTGCCTCTCCTTGGGACCTGACTTTGGTTTTACAGGCTCTGGTTGCTCCACCCTTTTAGCTGGCTGAATCAGTGGATCTAAAACTTTTATCCTTGCAAACTGCTTTCCCAGTAGCTATTACTTCAGCTGTGAGGGTTTCAGAACTTCAAGCGTTGTCTATCAAAGCTCCATATATGATTTTCCATAAGGACAGGGTGTCACTTCATACCAGTCCATCCTTTCTATGCAAGGTGGCTTCTAAGACTAATATCAACCAGACAGTTAATTTACCGGTGTTCTTTCCAAATTTTCAGAACGGGGTGAATATAAATTGCACTTGCTAGACGTATATAGACAACTGAGATTTTACTTACACAGAACTAAGAACTTTCGCAAGTCTCAGTTATTTGTATCTTTCTGTTTGCCCTTCCTGGGCAAACCAATCTCCAAGGTAACTTTGGCTCGATGGAGCTATTATTGTATCCTTCAGGTATATAGAGACAAGGGTATGTCGCCCCCGGGTCAAGTGAAAGCACATTCTACTAGATCCAAGCTACTTCGGCAGCTTTTTGGTCCAGGGTGTCTCTGGATGATGACTGATCTGCGGCTACTTGGTCCTCGTCTCATACCTTCATATCTAGAGGGAGACCATGCTTTGACTGCAGTGCTTCGGAATATCCTTCTATGAGGGCCACCCAGGTGTTTAGTAGCTAGGGACTCTGTCCCACAGGTTGAAGAGCAAATGAAGTAAACTACTTCAGATAAAGAAGTTATGTACGCACCATATTGTTCCATCTGAGTAGTTGTACTTCATTTGTCTTCAACTGTCCCTCCCTCCTTCCCCCTGACCTTATGGTTTATTACTCTGATAGGTGGGAGAGAGCGCCTCTGCAGCTCTCCTGTTCTTACTGGGTAAGTTTGTATATAACCTATTGTGATAAGGTCTAATTGGGTCGGGCTTAGGTGGATGGTGCAGCAAACTCGATCTGAGGGAAGGAAGGAGATGGAGTGGTATAATGGGTAAGGGGAGGAGAAGCTTGGATCAGATGCTGGTGAAACTGCCGTCTTGGATCCGATATGGATGTGTATACCCACAGGTTCAAGACAAATGAAGTGCTACTACTCAGATGGAAAGTTATGGTGAGTACATAACTTCTTTTTTTCCCCAGCAATGGAAGTGCATAATCCATTTATTATACTTTTCAAATGGTGGACTGTTAATGTGCCTTTGTATGATGCCAAAAGAAAGCAAAAGTAAGAATCTGAAATCAAATGGAATTAACCAGATTCTGATACTTAATCTGTTGCCTGTGATTTTTGCACGCTGTTTCTGTTGCCAAGTCAGCAACAGTGACACTCTGATGTATTTATCAGCAGCTTTGAGGTCTGCCTGGTCAATTGTTAGTTGCAAAAGTGGAGGCATATGAAAATCCAGAAAAGGAATGGCCTCACTAGTGTACCCGGTAGAGGGTCACTCATCAGGGAAGGTACTGTGTGAAGGAGAATTGCTGAAGGCAGGAAATATCTACTAAAGACTATCCTTCTCCAAACATCATCTTGGCTTGCAGCAGCTTTAAATCCTGGTGTATTTTCTGCCTTTGAAAGTCCACCCATTCATCAGTAGCCTTGCATTATTTAGCCCACTGGGAGATTTGTGACGTGCTGTGGTTTGTAAACAAATTATGGGTTTTATATGGTTGCCACTTCTCCCTCCCTTACATTACCCAATCCAGGATACTTTTTCCCTGGTATGAATCCAGAGATGTGGGCCTTTTACCTCAGCCTTGATTCCCCACAGGATGGATCTTTGCTTGGCAGCCAAGTTCAGAGATTCATTTATAGCTGGGCTCCTGTGACAGGTCTTTTCCTTCAGCAGATGTTGACACCGAAAATGTGTTAGCTGATTGTAGGAAAATGCCAAAGAGAATACAGGAACAGTACCTTGCAACAAAGTAGTGCTTGCCATTGCATGTGTCAACCCATTCCAACCAAGGATATGGCCTGACAGTAGTTTCTCTGCATGTCTGACACACTGTACTCCGTTGAGACTTTGCCTCCACTCTGGATGCTGTGTTTAGTGGTGCTTCTTGCTGAGGAGCACTAATCATTGTGGAATCAGTTGTTGAAGGGGATTTTTTTTTTGGCTGGATGATTTTGAAGGACTGGAATGAGGTTTGCCCTTTTTCAGGCTCATAAAGGGCATGTCTTGCAGAAACCCTGTGAATAATTACTTTTAGCATGACTAGTATTTTTATCCTCCACCCATCTATCCAAAGGGCTAGAATATGTTGAAGTTAAATCAGTTGGCTTATGTAAAACCTTTAACAAAACCAGCTTTACCCTATTTTCACATCTTGCCATCAAGAGCCATGTCAGCACCTTAGCATCTGCATTCATGAGATGCTTTCTGCTATATCTTGAGGGATCACCCTTTCCTGGTGGTTCTGTTATCTGACAAGTGAACGTTGATCAAAGTTGCAGCTGAATGAAACAAGCTAGCCAAAATCTTTGCTTAAAAGGAAAATATTTTTTTGGGGCTTCACCCTTGTGCTTAAATATACTAAGTCCATAATCATGAGTTGTGAAATGAAAAGCGAAAATTACTTTGAATTTATGTTGGCACACAAATATTAACTATGCCAGCAGTGATTCTCCTTTGGGATCAGCAGTTGAGGAGTTGCAGCATGAGAAAGTGTATTTAAGTTGAAACTTCTTGCAGAGCGCACACAAGCACACCATGATTCCGAGATTGCAACAAGCTCCACTTGCCCATTGCCTGTAAGAACCCATCAAACTCCACTTCCTTCTTTCTAAATTGGCAAATTTCTGTCACAATCTCTAAAATGCCACTCCTTTCCAGCACCAGGGATTGTCTACCACCTTGTATTATTGTCTGTACTATCAAAACATGTCCAGTGGCAGTTCCTAGATGCAGCCAAGGTTTCCTTTGACTGAAACACCTGATGTCTTTCTGTTCTCATGTTGCAGTATTCCAAACCCTTGAATTATCCTCTCTTGCTACCCGAACGTCTGGCTGGTATACAAAAGCTTCTAGTTACTGCAAGGTACGTGGGACATCTGACGTAGGCTAAGGGAACGTGGGCCATAAAAGTGACGTCTGCATGTACCATTCCTCAGGACTTCTCTGCCACCAGTTGAACGTCAGCTGCTCCTGCCATCCCAGCCATTGGATCATCTTTTCAAAGATAAGCACCCCGTTGAGGACAGTTTGTTCTTTTGGGTCACCGCATGTATGTTTAGGTTCATGTCATCCAGGAAGGGAAAGTGCAGGTGCGGTTGTCAGATCCCCCATAAAGACAACCACAAGTTTTGTCTTTTCTGTTTAGGGCTTACCCACGACCACAAGACCTGCACGATCTGTCAGGCCTTCGTTCTAAGACCCAATGCAGCCATCTGCACACCCTCAACATTTATTTGGAGAATCAGCATCATAAATGCTTAGCATTGGCTTTGGAGGGGCTGTCCGGTCAGCCTATCGAGCCACCTAAGTTGCTAGGCCAGAATTTGTTGCTGAACCTCCTTCACCCAATGTCCCTTCTGTGGCTGATGTCAGCCTGGAGGAATGTTTGGAAACCACCGATATGGATATAACAAGTACCTTTCGGGAAGCCACAGAGCCTAGAGTGGAAGGTGCTTCTGTGGAGGTTTCATGATGTCGACTGCTGATGATGAGAGGGAACCGCGGCTTGTACCGCCTGTCCAGACAGCTCCTTCCCCTGCTACAGAACTTATTGAACCCAGGCATTCCTTGGGCCCTACGCCCTAGTCTAGGCCTTCCCTGCAAAGGGAACAGAAGTCCAAACATACTTTTCCTCCTGCAGAAAGCCAACCATACTGGCAAGCCCTTTTTCAGTGCCTCTTAAATGTATTCTGGTCTTAGGCCCGCTATGCCATTTTCCTCTCCAGTTGCTCCTCCTTTAATTAGTCCTAGGCCTTAGGCTGAAGACATCCCTCAACCTGAAACTGAGGATTCCACTGGCTGTTCTTCAGCGGTCTCTGTCCTATGTATCCCAGTTGCCATTTCCCAGTGTTTTGCCTGCCCAGAGGAGAATTCTGCTGAGACAGATCCTCTAGGCGAGGATCTCACCTTTGAGAAGGCCATTTCCAAAATGAGGGAGTTCTTTAAGTGGGATTCCACTGAGGTGTCAGAGTTACAAAAAAAGATATGAACTTCTGCAAATGGACAATTCTGCTCCTTCAGGTATCTCGCCTAACTTGCCAGCGTTTCTGAATGCTTCTAATGCAGCCTCTGTGAATCCTGATTCACAACCCCCTGCCCCTCGAAGGCCTGACAGATTCTGCAAGGTCCCTGAGTGGGCCAAATTTCTTATTAAATCCCCTGTTGCAGACCCAGGCACCGTCAGTCTCTGCTGATAAGCCTTCAAAACTGCTTCCTTCCTCCTCAGTTCTCCTTACAGACAAGGACAGTAAGGCCATGGAGCGCCTCAGGTGGGGTTGTAAGGTTTACAACTCTTGGCATTCAAGTTAGTGAATTACCAAGCACATATGTCAAAATATGCCCTAACCCTGTTAGGCCAGGCCACTAAGTTTTTGTCTTAGATTCCTGACTCTCCTGCCAAGACGCATATATCCTGCCTCCTATCTCAGTCTTCTCAGGTCACAAGTCATTTCATCAGATGCAGCTATGATGCTGCTGAAGCCTCTGCCAGATCTGCTGCATCTGCCACAGTCCTGAGAAGATATTCCTGGTTAAGGTTACAGCCCTTATCTGATGACATTAGGGCAAAACGTCTGGCCGCACCTCTGGGTAACTGTTTAGTACAAAGGTGGCGGAGTTATTCAAAACTCTTCAATAGAAGGGAAAGGAGCTACAGGACCTTAAGCACCTGTTTGTTTCTGCTATCCATGAATTTCACAGTAATTACCCCTCCAAAACACAATTTATTATGAAACACTCTGCCTTTCCACCTCTTTCCAGGGGCAGAAAGAGTACCAGGAAGCAACAGACTTCTTCCAGGCCTGCTCTGACACCTGCTCAGAAACCTCCATTTCAGGACAGGGCAGATAGTCTGTGGCTACCTGCCATTGCTCCTTAAACCTCTTAATACCATTCCCCTATCCCTAAGGCTGCCTCACTGTCTTCCTGTTTGGGAAAACATTACCTCAGACAGGTGGGTCTTGTCTGTCATTAAAAAGGGTTAGTTCATGACCTGGCTCACACCACCTTCTTTGAGGGCATTGTCTAGCCACCCAAGAACAACTCCCTATTTTCCATCCCAGTCATAGACTGTCTTATTTACCAAAGGAACAGTCCAGCCTGTCCCTATGACAGAACAGGGAAGGGGTTTCAATTCAAGATGCTTCCTAGTCCCAAAAAAGGAAGGTTCCTGAGACCAGTCCTAGATCTCTTCCCATCTCAATATTTTCCTGCAAGTGCCACCTTTCAAGTGCTCACCATGCAGACACTCTTCCCTTTGATTTTACCTCAGGGATTTCTCGCCACCTCGGACCTCATGGATGCCTACCTACACATCCCCATAAGGACCAACTACAGGAGATATTTACAATTCTCTGTTGGATTCTTAGTCAGTTTTCTGCCTTGCCCTTTGGACTTTCTACAACACCAAGGGTCTTCGCTAAGTACTTGGCACCAGTGACTTTATATTGCAGGGCTCAAGGGATTCAAATATTCCCTCATCTGCATGACCACCTGATTCAGGCAGAATGTTCCATATCCCTACAATGCTATTTACAGTGATGTCAGTCTTGCAAGCACTGGGTTTCAAGTTAAACTACCCAAAGTCCAACCTGAACCCCTCTCAAGACCAAGTATTCCTCGCGTGCAGGATAAGGCCGGATGTAATGAGCGCCTTTCTGCCACCTCAAAAGGTGGAAAGTTTAAAGTAGTACATGCTCGGTCTTTCAAGTCACTACCTTAATTCCCAGGCAGTACCTCATACTTCTGGGTCATATGGCATTGACTATAGCTATATTGCCATTGGCAAGGCTCCACATGAGAAAGTTACAATGATACTGAAGGTCTGTTTGGACACAACACTCATGCCCACTGGAATACTTTTCTCTCCTTGTCTCAGGAAGAGATCCTCTGGTGGGTTGAATCAAGTGACCCTCAACTCGGGACTCCTCTTACAAGCTCCCTCCCCAGTTCAGGAGATGTACACAGATGTCTCAGATCTGGGATAGGGAGCAGCCATGGGCTGCCTAAGACTACAGAGCACTTCGTCAAACTCCTTCAGACAGGAGCAAATCAATATCGGGGAAATTAGAGCAATTTTACTGGCCCTGAAAAGCTTTTCGACACCCTGAAGCAGGGCCCTCTAAAATTGTTCACAGACAACACTACAGTTCTGTGGTATGTGAAAAAGTAGGGAGAACAAAATCTTACTTGCTATGCAGACTAGTTGTCCAGGTCTGGAAGCTTGTGACCTAGCAGAGGGATCACTCTGCAGGCAGTATATATCCCTTCAGACGAGAACATCCAGGCAGACTCCTTGAGCATGTCCATGTCACAGTCCCACGAATGGATGCTTCACAGGGATGTGTTCTTGGACATGGTCTACAAATGGGGTACACCACAGATGGATCTGTTTGCCTCCCCTCTGAACAACTTCCATTATTTTGCGCCAGTCTACCCAGCCCCCTGGCAAGGGCAACAGATGCCTTCTCAGTCTCTTGGAAGGAGAAATTTCTGTATGCACCCCCCCCCCCTGCCCACTTCAGGAAGTCCTACTGAAAATCAAGCAGGACAAACCAGAAATCTTGTTGTTGACTCCGTTTTGGCCAAGACAGCATTGGCTCCCCCTCCTCCTGCATTTAGCCAGGGATGATCACCACAAATTACCTTGCAGAGTGGACCTTCTCACACAAGATGAGGGATTCCTAATCCGTCCCCATCTACAGTTCCTGAACCTTACCCTGTGGGTGATAGATTTCTGATCCCTTACAGAGATCTTTACAATGAGGATGTGCTCAGAGTCCTGCAGGAGGCCAAGAAACCTAATACCAGGAGATCTTTTGTCTAAGCAGAAAAGATTCCACATGTGGTGTCTACAATGACAGTTGAACCCTTTGCAGGGTGATGTCCCCTTGGTATCGTTATGTCTGTGTGAACTCTTGCAGACAGAACTGGCATATGCCTCTTAAGGCCTACCTTTCAGCTTGTCTGCTTCTGGATCCCCCCTTGGCATCTTGATTTCCTGTAACGTTATTCCTAAAGAGAGTGCTGCATCTCAGGCACCCCCAGGAAACCTGTTCCACCCCCATGGGACCTGAACTACGTTTTAGAGAAGCACAAAGTGGCCTTATTTTGAACCAGCTTCTAAGGCCTCTCTGAAACACTATACTTGGAAAACTGTACTCCTAGTAGCCTTGCCGTCCGCCAGAAGAGTGTCACAGTTACAGGCCTTCATGGCTATTTCCCCTTTCTCACCTTCCACAAGGACAGAGCAACTCTTAAGACCAATCCTTCCTTTATGCCCAAAGTTGTCAATGAGTTATCATTAGACCAAGGCATTCGCCTGCCCACCTTCTTTCCTCATCCACAGAAAGACAGTGAGAGTCTTACAACTCCCTTGATGTTCATGGACAGCTTAGATTTTACCTTGACAAGACCAAGTCTATCAGGAAATTGGACCGATTGTTTGTCTCCTTTCTTCCCAGGGCTCTGAGGAAAGCAGTGACAAAGCAGACCATTTCTGCCTGGATTTCCAGGGCAATTTCTTTCTGCTACTCATACCATAGAAAATCCTTAGGATCCAGGATAAAGGCTCACTCCGGTAGAGCCATGGCTTCATCTGGAGCCTTCTTTAAGGGACTGGACACTGCCTCCATTTTAGAGGCAGCTACATGGACCTCTGTACACACCTTTACCAAACCGTATAGATTGGACCACATTTCCAAATCTAGGGTGGGATTTGCCAGGGCAATCTTCCATGGATTTCTAGAGAACAGTTCCAAGCCTCCACCCTCTTCCCTTTAAGCTTTGGCACTCGCACAAGGGTTTGGAATACTGCAACATGAGAATAAAAGAGCATGGAATAGTTGTGCAAAATCTTACCATAGCTATAGATGTCCTCCTTTTCCATGTTGCAGTATTCCTTCCCTCCCTCCTTTCCCTTTTACTAAACTGTCCCTTGTTGGATGGCACTGGACTCTTATGTCCTTCTATTCCCATGTTGCAGTATTCATCACATATGGGTGGTCTCCTCTTACTTACCCGAACATCCAACCGGTATCCAAAAGTTTTCATTCGTTGTATGGTGCATGGGACGTCTGACGTGGCTAGTGCAATGTGGGCCATAAAAGTGACGGCTGCCTACACCAGCCCCCAAGAACTTCTCAGCCGTCAGTCTAACATCAGGTCTTCCTGCCATCCTGGCCATCTGATTACAAGAAATCAGATAAGTGCCCTGTTGGGGAACGTTTTAGCCATTTTATTTAATGCCTGTTCATGCCACGGTGGTGCAGCGGTAGCATTGTCGCCTCACAGCAAGAGGTTCTCTCATTCTATTCTCAGCTGGAGCGCCTTCTGTGTGGAGTCTGCATGTCCTCCCCGTGGTCAACTGGCGTTCGAAAGACATGCGTGAATGGGCGTGCCTTCCTTAAAGGTTGGACATCGGGCTGGCACCTCGGCACTGTAAAAATCTACTGCCAATCATTAGCAGACCGGAGTTCTGCTGTGGTGACCCCTAACAGGGAAAAGCCGAAAGAAGAAGATTTAATGCCTGTTCATGTGATCCTGAACGGGCAAATATGGCTGTCAGATACCCCACAAGGACACCCATGATCAGTGTCTCTTCTGTTTACGTCAGTTGCACGACTACAAGGCCTGCTCTATTTGTCTGGCATCTGTTCCCAAAACCTTGTGCAGCTGTCTGCATGCGCTCAGTCTCTACTTGGAAAATCAGTGACTAAAGCAAATAGCCTTGGGTATGGAGGGTCCCATTGCCGTACCGCCAAAAAAGGCCAAGACTATCAGGCCTATTTCTACTGCTGCGCCTCCTGTGTCGACCCTCAGCCTGTGGTTGATGCCGGCCTGGTAAAGGATCAAGGGTCTGCCACTTCGGATTTAGTGGGTACCTCCATGGAAGCTGCAAAATCCTGCACAGAGGACACATCAGTTGAGGCTTTAACGATGTCTATCTCAGATGCCGGGGGGAACAGATGATTCCCGTAGGTCCTTTGGATCCCTCCAGTTCATTAGTCACCTAATTTCAGGCCTTCCTCCCATCAGATGCCCGCCAGGCCTCTTAAGAGAAAGGAAAAAAAGAAGCACATTTCTTCTTCTCCTGAAAGCATGCCTGCTTGGCAGGCCTTCAGCCAAAGTTTGTTTAATGCCTTCATGGCCTTACAGCCTTCCACTACAGGGACTTATACAATGCTTCCTCCTACTCTGAGCCCTAGGCTTCAAATGTCTGACCCATCCATGAAGACAGAGTATTTTTCTGATTCATCTGAGGAATCGTTCTCCTATATGTCTCAAGCTTCCTTTTCCCTTGAGATATGGCTCCCCAGAGGAAGAATCGATTGACCCCAACTCCCCAGCGAAGGATTTGATCTTTGGGGAAACCATAGTCAAGATGAAAGTGCATTTTAAGTGGGAATCCTCTGAAATGACTGAGGCTCAAAAAAGATATGACCTCATTCAGATGGATTCACCAACCCCTACTGCTGACCCTCCAGTTCTGCCTGCCTTTCTGGATGCCTTCTCCTCAGCATCCTGGAACCCCAATTTTCAACTCACTGCTCCACGCAGGCTTGATAGATTTTATACGGTTCCTGAAACTAAGTGTCTTGTAAAATGTCCTCTAGCAGACGCAGCCACAATTTCCATATCCACAGATAAGGCATCTAAACTATTGCCCACCACCACCATTCTCCCTGCTGACAAAGACAGCAAAACCATGGAGCATCTGGGTAATGAAATTTACACGTCTGCCTGCTACTCTGGCCTTCAGGGCTACAAACTACCAGACACACTTGGCTAAATATGCCGTATCTCTCCTGGAGAAAGCCTCCAAGGAATTGTCTGATGCACAAGATTTTGCTGCCAATGCCTCCCTGTCTTCCCTTCTGGCTCTCACCTTCATAAAGTGCAGTTATGATGCTGCTGAAGCTTCAGCTAGGTCAGCAGCATCAGCATCTGCCCAGCCCATTCCAGATGACTTTAGGGCAAAGCTGATTGATGCCCCTCTGGACAATGCAGCTTTGTTGGGTACTAAAGTAGCTGATTTATTTAAGTCTCTACAGCACAAGGGAAAGAGATGCAGGATTTAAAACTCCTGCTAGAATCCCCCATCCAAAAATTACAAAGTTACTATCCTGCTAAAACTCGGTTTATTAGAAAGCACTCTCACCCTGATGCTCACACTAGGTCTCGAACAACCAGGAAGCAACCTCATCTTGCTAGAGCTTCCACCTCCTCTAACCAGAGGCCGCCCTTTCAAGACAGGGCAGGTAGTATTTGACTACCTGCCATCTCTGAAACCAACACCCCCACCCCTCCTTTTCTACCTCTGTCTGTTCATCTCTCACTGTCTGCTGTGTGGACAACCATCACAACAGACAAATGGGTCATTTCAGTCATTCAGAATGGGTACTTTATGACCTGCCTTATGCTGCCAAAGTGAAAGGAGTATACCACAACCTTCAAAACAACAGCTACACCTATTGCAGCCAGTACTACAAACCCTGCTGGGCCAAGGCACTATTGAAACAGTGCCACTGGCTGCAAAAGGGAGAGGTTTCTACTACAGGATTTTCCTAGTCACAAAAAAAAAAAAAATCCTTTGAGATCAGTCCTGGATCTCTCTTCTCAGCCTCTTCCTATACGTTCCTACTTTCAGGATGTTGACCTTACCAACTCTTCCCACTACTGCTTCCCCAAGGATTCATGGCCACCTTAGATAAAAAGGATGCCTATCTTCACATCCCCATCAAGCCCAGCTTCAGGAAATACTTTAGGTTTTCTGTGGGCCCTTCTCACTTTCATTTCTCTGCCTTGCCCTTTGGACTCTCCACTGCACCCAGGGTATTCACCAAATGTCTTGCTCAGTTATTGCCTTTTGCAGAACAAAAATAATCTAGATATTTCCCTATCTGGATGACCTGCTTGTACAGGCAGACTGCAAGGAGACCCTCCTGCAACACATACTTGCCACTTCCATCCTACAGTCCCTGGGATTTCAGATCAGCTTCCCATAATCCCAACTGGAACCTTCTCAAGACATTGTCTTCCTGGGGTGTAGGATTCGCACAGACATCATGAGAGCCTATCTTCCCCAACAAAAAGGGGGAATGTTTAACAACACCTACTTCTGGTCCTTCAGACAACAGAATTTGACAGCAAGGCAGTACCTGAGGGCTCCTTGGCTACATGGCAGCCACTATCCCTATGTTACCATTAGCAAGACTCCATATGAGAAAGTTGCAGTGGTACCCAAGGTCAGTCTGGACCCAGCACTTACACCCCTTGGAGTACAAAGTTCCCCTCCTACCCTGCCTCAAACTAGAAATCCATTGGTGGCTGAAGCAAGTGAACCTCAACCCAGGTCTTCCCCTCCGGCCACCCCAGCATAAACAGATCATGCACACAGATGCCTCAGACTTGGGCTGAGGAGCAACTCTGGTCCATCTGAAAGTGTAGGGACTGTGGCCAGAGCCACAAAAAAAAGAACACATAAATGTCCAAGAAATGAGGGAAAATGATCTTCGTGTTTCACTGTTGAAGTCATTACATTTGGGTTATCTGCCTTTAGGTAGCCCTCAGCCGGCCTGAATACCAGAGTCTTGGATTCCTGCGTTGGATGCTGTTCCTTCTTCCATGACGTCAGGTCGTCAGAGGTATAGAACATGCAGCCGCCGCCATTACATCAGTCTTTCTTGCTGCCCGAAGCAGAAGCAGTTTGCAAGTGCTGGTCATCCGACTCCTGAAATTTTCGTTTTCGAGTTTCAGAACCAAAGTCTTCGAAAAAGCTAAGTACCCCGTTGGAGATTCCTTTTTCTTGCTCATTCCCTCCAGTAGAGCTCTTTTGAGTGTGTACCTTTAACTCCCAGTGGGTGTGGCTTCAGGCTTTAAAAAAATTACGTTATCACATTACAGTTCTAACAAATACTTATTGACAGAGGTCATATATCAATACAATTGTGTTTGCGTTCATATGTGCTTCAGGATAAAATATTCTGATACCTTGTGTGTAGCACGTTTTGGAATTATTAATGCAAATATGAATAGGCAATATTTGACGCCTAGAGGAGCAGTAGGAGGTAACTGCAGAAACGCCTGTAAACTCACTTGGCTGTAATGAGTTAACCGATGTCAGTAAAAGTTAACAGTTGTCTTACCTGTGGAAAGCAAACACCTCCTAAAGATTTTCCTTCGTACTGCATTCCTTGCTTAGGCCTAGACCACGACATCCCTCGCTGTCAGTTTTGTGCCTTATTTATCCCCCGAACTATTCATTGTCTGTATATTTTCGCAGGAAATTATTTTGGTACTCTGTTTAACTATCCAGAAATAGCTTCGGTAAGCCATCCGACTACCGATATTCTGAAAAAAAGAAAGGACAGACGGACCGCATAGGTCCAAAACTGCTGACGACACTTCCGTTAAGCTAGTCGTTACTTCACCGGTACTCATTGAGGTGCTTTCGCAGCCCCTGATGCACACTATTTCAGATTCGCAGGCCTCTGCTGAGACCCATTTGGAGTCTGGTATGCCGCGCGATGCTTCTTCGACTATGGAACCTGCGGATGTCTCTACCTTGGATGCAGGCACCGGCTTCTGAGGGTGTATTCAGGCCTACAGATTTTCATTTTAAGCTGACGCCATCTTCTTAGGCCTAAAACTCGACCCACGCCTAGAAAACCGACGTCCAAACCACATGGTCAGGCCCATATGCCTAAAAATCAAATGCTTAGAATGGATGAAGACCTTATTACTTTAATTAGGGGAAGCCAGCCTTCCCCCTCTGAGACCTAGAACTGATTTTCCTTCTGATTCTTCTGATCAGGATTCTGAAATGTCTGTTTCTTCTGATTACCAGGATTTGCCCTTGTCTACCTATGAGGATTCTGATGCAGAGGATTCCATTCCCTCTGCTTCCCCTCCAGAAGATTTTTCCTGTGGTGAAACCTTGCACACTCTTAGGGAGCATATGACTCCAAAAAGAAGCTTAGGGAATTCTTACTCCTCCCTCTACACAGGCCTTTAGCAGTCCCTCCTGTTCTGGACATTGTAGATGATGCCTTTTTGGAATCTAGCTTGGCCCCAGACACTTTACCTCCAACTCCAAGAAAACCTGACTGGTATTACAGAGTACCTGACTCTCACAAGTTCCTCTTCAAGAATCCTACTGCGGATCCAGAGACCATTTCCCAAGGACCAAAGGGCATTAAGGCTACTGCTGCCAAAAACCCTACCCCCTCTGATAGAGATTCCAGGGCCTTGGACAGATGGGGTAAGAAGGTATACACTTCTGCTACTTTGGCCATTGGGGCCTTAAATTGCCAGTTTCATATGTTAAATAATCAGCAGCATATTATGGGACTACTTAAACAAAAAATTATGGTGATTCTTGACTGTGCTGAACATAAAGAATTACAGGATTTAATGCATTCTGCTGAACAAGTTGGTAAACATACTCTGCAATGTGGTTTTGACTCTTTAGAAGCATCTTGCAGGGCTGCTGTCACTGGGTCTGTACTTAGAAGGCATGCTTGGCTTAAGGAACAAAACTTGCCAGATCATGTTAAAGCTAAATTACTGAATGCTCCCTTAAACCAAGACTGCTTGTTTGGCAAAAAGGCAGAACAGGTCCTTAAAAAGATGGAGGAAAAAGCTAAATCTATGCAAACTGTTAAAGATTTCCTGCAAGTACAGCCTCCCAGATTTAGTAGGCATTGGCCTTATAAGAATTGGTCCTTTCCAGTCTCTTCTAGGCCTTCTCAGTCCAAACCCAGGAACAGCAGACCACCTAGGTTACCGTCTCAGATTACACATAAGCCTAAGCAGTGGGGGGGCTCCCACTTCCAAAGCTGGAAGTAGTAATACACCCCCTCTGGAAAAATGTCACAATGACTTAACCTTAACCCTTCCAAGCCCTGCTCAACTGCCTGCTCCCTTAGGAGGAAAGCTCGCTCTGAATGCAAAAAACTGGGAACTCATTACCCAGGACAAATGGGTTTTAAATATAGTTTTCCAAGGATACAGATTCAGCTTCCACACTTTACCAGCCCCAAATGGTTGGCCAGACCTACTCCCAAATCAGTGGGCAGAGGCCCAACAGCATGTTCTCTCTCTCCTATGTATCAGGGCTATTCGACCTCTCCCAGCTGAAGAAAGGGGACAAGGTTTTTACATAAGACTTTTCCTGGTGCCCAGAAAAGACCGCTCCTGGCGTCCTATCCTGGACCTTTTTATTCTAAACACCATTTTTGGTAATCCCAAAATTCAAAATGTCAACACTTCAACAGCTGCTTCCTATGCTAGGCAAAGATGCCTGATTGGCAACCTTAGACTTAAAGGAAGCTTACCTGCACATTCCAATAAGGTAATCTTGCAGGAAATACCTACGCTTCAGAGCAGGCTCCATACACTATCGGTTCTCTGCACTTCCCTTTGGCTTATGTACTGCGCCCAGGGTATTCACAGTGTCTAGCTCCAGCCATTGCATTTTGCAGGCAGAGAAATATTCAAATATACCCATACCTGGGTGATTGTCTAATTCAGGCAGAAAGCCTGGACATGCTATTAAAACATCTGGCATTTGTTAAAAAAAAGTCTAATTTTGCTGGGGTACACACCATAAACAAAAAGGAATCTCATCTGGTACCCTGCCAACAGATTGTATTTCTGGGAGCAAGCTTGAACACAACTTCCCAGATGGCTTACCTCACGCCAGAGAAGCAAGTTTATTTGACAGCCTACTTCAAACTACTGGCCACAAAGACCCAGCTATCTGCAAGGAAAATTTGCAAGCCCTGAGGTTCATGGCCTCTTGAATTTTTCTAATTCCATATGCAAGACTGCATATGAGGACACTACAATGGTATCTAAAAAGCCTATGGTGTCAACATTCTCAGGACCTAAATCAATGATTCGTATTATTCCTTGCATAAAAACAGAGCTCCTTTGGTGGGCAGAGGCCTGCCACCTCAACAAGGGTCTCCCTTTCAAACTACCCCCTGCCGCCCAAACCCTGACTACCGACGCACCAGACTATGCATAGGGGGCTCACTTGGCAGGGCAGTGCATTCAGGGCAAATTGAACCCAAGTCAGATGCACCTGCATGTCAACCAAAAACAGATGTTAGCTGTACAAAATTCCTTCAAGGACAGCATTCTTCCAGGACAATTATTGGTAAGGACAGACAACACTACAGTTAAGCGGTACATAAACAAGCAGGGGGAACCCACTCGTACCCTCTCTGCAGACTAGCCATGGCTCCGTGGAACACAGCCTTGAGCTACCAAGTGCACCTACAAGCTCAATTCCTGCCAGGCAAGCTAAATTCACTGGCAGACGACTTAAGCAGAAATCTCATGGACCCACACGAATGGAAACTGAAACCAAAAATATTCAACCTCCTTGAGGAACAAATGGGAGACTCCAGAGATAGACCTGTTTACCTCCCCCCAGAACTACCAATTGGACAAATTCTGCACAAGGACTCCCCACAGTCAAGCTTGGAAAGTGGATGCCCTGTCCTTCACCTGGGAAAGCCTCTCTGTTTATGCCTTTCCCCCTTCTACCTCTCCTTTTGAAGGTTCTGATAAAGTTCAAACAGGACAAACCAAGGACAATTCTTATTGCACCAGACTGGCCTCGTCAGCACTGGTACCCCCTCTTGCGCAGCATGATACTGCTGGATCCATGGCACCTACCTCAGACACCTTCCTTGCTGTCCCAGCAGGCGGGCCAGATTTTGCACCCTCTCCTTCAAACCCTAAACCTTGCAGTCTAGCTAATTCCTTGAGCTCTCCAATAGCATCCCTCAGTAAGCAGGTGCTAGAGGTCATTCTGGAAACAAGGAGACCTAGTATTAGAAAATCCTATGCTGAAAAGTGGAAAAGATACTATTGAGCCAGACCCAAGGAGCGGGCACTACGGTGCCCAGTTTACCTCATATTCTTCAGTACTTAACAGAAATGCTCCACAAGGGCCTATCCTTCTTGTCAATTAAAATTCATGCCTCTGCAATTTCAGCACATTATAATACTGAACCCCCCCTCCTGTTAAAGCAATTCCTCAGAGGGGCTAAAAATGTAAGACCCCCCCAGGCGAGCCCCTACTCCAGCCTGGGATCTTAACTTTGTATTGGAAAAGCTCACTCTCCCTCCATTTGAACCAGCTGCAACAGCAGAGTTGAAATTCCTTTCTTGGAAAACAGCCTTCCTTCTAGCCATCACTTCAGCAAGAAGAGTGTCTGAATTACAGGCCCTCATGGCAGTGGAGCCCTTCATTATCTTCCATGCAGACAGGGTTTCCCTCAGGACCAATCCTTCCTTTGCCCAAGGTGGTGTTTAGTGTGGCTCTAATAGGTCATTTGCTTACATTTTTTCCTAATCCACAAAACAAAGGAGAATGAATTCTGCACTCTTTGGACGTGCACAGACAACTGAGATTTTATTTGGACAGGACGAAGCCTCTCAGAAAATCTGAACAGCTGCTAGTTTGGCTTTGCTGCAGGGTCAGAGGGGAAGGCCATTTCAAAGCAAACCATTTCTAAATGGATAGCCTATTGCATTAATTTCTGCTATAAGCACCATGGAAAACATACCCCACAGGGGATAAGGTCACATTCCACCAGGGCTACATCTACCTCTACAGCCTTTCTCAGAGGGGTCCCTACCAGGGACATCCTAGAAGCTGCTACCTGGAGCTCTGTTCATACCTTCACCAAGCATTACCACATACCTATTTTTTTCTAAATCCAGAGCTGGTTTTGGCACTGCAGTATTGCAGGACTTAATAGCTGGCCCTAATGCTCTCTAACTTCCTCCTCCCTTCCTTAGCTTTGGGAATCTACCCAAATGTAATGACTCCAACACTGAAACACTAAGAACACATAGTACAGTTGTGTACACCTACCATAAATGTAGATGGTAGAGTGTATTCACTGTTGCAGTCCTGGTTACCCTCTTCCAGCCCCCTGACTTCTCTTGGCTCTACCTTTCCTTTCTGTTTGGTGTATTTGAGCTTTCTGGTGTATTTGCTTTTTGTTGGAGGTGTAACTTAACATATAATTGCTTCCCATTGTGGGGGCACCTGACATCTGGGGCAAGAAAAACTGATGCAATAGCATTGGCTGCATGTTTTATACCCCTGACTACTTGACGTCATTGAAGAAAGGACAGCATCCGATGCAGAAATCCAAGACTCTGGTATTCAGGCCAGCTGAGGGCTACCTGCAGGCAAGTAACGCAAATGTAATGACTGCAACGGTGAATACACTTGAACATCTACATTTATTGTAAGTGTACACAACTGTACTTTCTCCTGGCCCTTCAGGCCTTCCAAACCTATATACGACAGGGACCTCTAAAGATCTTCAGTACCACAGTGCTGTGGTATCTCAAACAGTGGAGACCAAATCTTATCTACTTTGCAGACTAGTTCACCTAGTGTGGGAACTGGCCACCTGCCAGGGAGTTACCCTGCAGGCGGTCTACATTACTTCATTGCAGAAAGCTCAGGCAGGGACTCTCAGCAGATCCATCGCAAACGACCACGAATGGGTGTTGCACAGGAATGTTTTTCTGGACCTGGTCCACTGGTGGGGTACACCTCAAATAGACCTGTTTGCCTCCATCAAGAGGCAAATTCCTTACTTCTGCACCAGGCTTCCACAGCCTCGGACAGTGGCAACAGATGCCTTCTCAATCTCTTGGAAGGGGAAGTTTCTCTATGCATTCCTCCCTTCCCACTTAATCAGAAGGTCCTACTGAAAATTCAGCAGGGCAGGCCAAAAATCTTGTTGGTGACTCCCTATTGGCCAAGACAGCGTTAGTTCTCCCTAATACAGCTATCCAAGGGCAATCGCCACAAGTTACACCTCAGAGTGGACCTTCTCACACAGCACAAGGGATCCCAAATCCACACACATTGGCAGTTGCTGCACCTCACTCTGTGGCTAATAGGATTCAAATCCCCCTTCAGACACCTTTTACAATGAGGCCATGCTTACTGTTCTGCGGAGGCCAGGAAACCAAATACTAGAACATTTTACCTTTGTAAGTGGAAGAGATTTTCTATATGGTGTCTCAAAAGACAGTTGGACCCACTTGCTACAGAGACCTCTCTAGTTCTGTCTTACCTGTGTGAACTATTGCAGACAGGATTGGCTTACTGTTCCATTAAAGCCCACCTGTCTGCCATTTCAGCATGCCTTCCTACCCTTCACTTGGCTCCTTCATACATTTGAAAAAATATAAGTAAAAAAAAGATCTTTAAGAATGTTTTTTTATTCAGTTGCTCTAAAAGTAAAAAAAAAAATTAATAAAAAAAAAGTGAAAACTTTGCAAAAGAAACCAACAAAAGCTGATTTCAGAAATGCATTCGAGGTTGATTTTGTTAATTCTGGTAATGAGGTATCAGTAGTAGCAGGTATCTCCAAAACTAACCTCAAATGCTTTTCTGAAATCAGCTTGCCTGTTTCTTTTGCAAAGTGTTCAGTAACTCTAAAAAGTAAAAAAGTAAGGAAGAAGAGTGAATAAAAAGCATTCTTTATAAAAAAAAAAAAATCTTTTTTTTACTTGTATTTTTACTTAAAAACGAAGAAAAGTGGGAAGTCAGCAATGCAGGCAACACCTACATCGTGGGCATCAATCATTATGCAATAGACAGTATCTCAGCACCCTGGACAGATCAGCACATTGAGGAATGAGACAGAGCCAAATCATTATGTAACACACAGCACTTCGTCACCCTGGACAGGTCAGTGTATGGAAGACATAGTGCTCAGCTGTAGAGATTTTCACAGAATGTCCAGATTTTTACCTCATATTTTTGGTCTGTTCCTCATAAAATTTGTGGTTTGCTGGCAAATCACTGTGGACTGAAGTCACTAAATAATGACATACATTTGTGTTTCTTTTTAGGCCTTTGTCCCCCATTATTCTAAGCTTTGTGCAAATTTTTTGCACTAAGAGGTTGAGAGGTATCATCAAGGAGTGTGACAGAACCACAGAGGGGAAAAGCCGCAAAGCCAATTTCAATAAAAAGTGTTCTAAAAAAATTTTTTTATCTGAACTCCCCATCCCCACTACTAACCTTGCATGGTCATTACTCTGCATACTTCATCAACCATCTACCGCCTTTGCTGTTAAGACAGCCTCCATACCAAGTGCTACCTTATATCACTGCCCCCAGCATTCTTACAGTATATGTAAACCTTAAATGTGTAGTTTGCCTACCTCAATCCTTTTCAACCTATTTTTTTTGTGTGTCATAGCAGCCCCTCCAGCCCTTGTTTACACCCTCACCAGCACCCTGTCCAGCTTAAGAGAATGGTTCAACCTCCCTGCCCCCACATTCCATGTGATACAGTTGCCCCCCTCCCCAACACTCCCTTAATGCCTTTTCCATTTGCATGAGCTATGCCTTTCTGATTTTTAGAGCCAAGATGGACCTCATTACCCTCTCCCCGACAGCTGGTTGTTATTTGGTGTATGCACAAACTCTGCTGCAGCTACTGAATTCACTAATTGTCCCCCACACACACACACACACACACACCTTTCATGCAGCCACCAAGCTAACAAAACATACAGACTTGCCATCCAAGCACGTCATCATTCATCTAGAGAATCAGCCCAGAAAATGTAAGCTTAGGTACCCAGAACACTGCAGAGGTCCCTGACTCTCAAGCAGTTCTTAGCCTCCTGCTTAGATTCCATATACTCTTATCAGCACATACCAGACACCTACCCCCCCCACAATATTTATGCACATATTGCTATCGCATACGCCCATCTTAGTGTCAGGCCTCAAGGTTCCACGCTTCACATCATACACAAGTGCCCACTGAGTAACCACTATTCAAACACGGAATCAGTCATTC
The DNA here is from genome assembly GCF_019279795.1 of Protopterus annectens. Taxonomy (NCBI): domain Eukaryota; kingdom Metazoa; phylum Chordata; order Ceratodontiformes; family Protopteridae; genus Protopterus; species Protopterus annectens. The sequence goes on along the minus strand of NC_056745.1, from coordinate 1,041,109,820 downwards.
ACACTTAACCAGTAAAAGATTGATCACCTGTTCTGTTGCATCATAGTCCTTCACATCTGCAGCCCTCTTATCTAAGCTCTTAACCACCCCCCCATGTAATCTAAACAAATTTCCATTCATATCACTGTTCAGTCATTTACATCCTCTTCACATGTGCTGCCAAAATCCCTAGGGAGAACATAGTTATCCTAGTAAAATACCAAGAATCGGTCTTCTTTGCACTCAGTCTGAGGCATTGAAGAAACTAAATTTAACCTTACAAGCTACCTACTATTGTAAGAGGGCCCAATATCTCATTCATAAGGTCAGCTGATTTCGGCAAAATATTTTTCTCCTTTCTTCACACCAACCACCTGCATGTCCTGTCACCTCATCCATCTTTGGCCTTCCTCTTACCTGGCAGCTCCAGCCTTAGTATCCTTTTCCCAATATACCCAGCATCCCTCCTCAGCACATGTTCAAACCAGCGCATTCTCATCCCTCTGGCTTTATCTCCAAGCCATCCAACCTGGGCTGACCCTCAAATAAACTGATTCCTAATCCTGTCCATCCTCGTCACACCCAGTACAAATCTTAACATCTTTAACTCTACCGCTTTCCAGGTCTGACTCCTGTCTTTGTCAATGCCACCATCTCCAGCCCGTATAACATAGCTGGTCTCACTACCCTCTTATATACCTTCCCTTTCACTCTACTGGTACCCGTCTGTCACAAATCACTCCTGACAACTCTTCTCTACCCACTCCACCCTCCCTGTACTCTCTTTTTCACCTCTCTTCCACACTAACCATTACTCTGAACTGTTGATACCAAGTATTTAAACTCATCCACTTTCGCCAACTCTACTCCCTGCATCCTCTGTCCTCCCTCTCATTCACACACATGTATTCTGTCTTAGTCCTGCTGACCTTCATTCTTTTGTCTAGAGCGTATCTCCACCTCTCCAGGTTCCTCTTAGCCTGTTCCCTACTCTCACTACAGATCACAATGTCATCTGCAAACATAGTCCATGGGGACTCCTGTCTGATCTCATCTGTCAGCCTGTCCATCACGATTGCAAATAAGAAAGAGCTCAGAGCTGATCCTTGATGTAATCCCACCTCCACCTTAAACACATCCATCACTCCTACCACAGACCTCACCACTGTCACACTACCCTTATACATATCCTGTACCACTCTTACATACTTCTCTGCCACTCCCTCGTACAATATCACAACTCCTCTCTAGGCACCCTGTCATATGCTTTCTCCAAGTCCACAAAGACACAGTGCAACTCCCCCTGACCTTCTCTATCAACACACTTCGAGCAAACATCCCATCTGTAGTGCTCTTTCCTGGCATGAAACCATACTGCTGCTCACTAATAATCACCTCCCTTCTTAACCTAGCTTCCACTACTTTCCCATATCTTCATGCTGTGACTGATCAATTTTATCCCTCTGTAGTTACTACAGCTCTGCACATCACTCTCTCTTGAAAAATTGGTACCAAAACACTTCTCCACTCCTCAGGCATCCTCTCACTTTCGAAGATTTTATTACACAATCTAGTTAAAAACTCCACTGCCATCTCTCCTAAACACCTCCATGCTTCCACAGGTATGTCATCTGGACCAACAGCCTTTCCGTTCGTCATCCTCTTCATAACTGTCCTTACCTCCTCTTTGCTGATTCGTTGCACTTCCTGATTCACTATCCCCACATCATTCAGTCTTTCTGTTCATTCATCAGCCCCTCAAAGTACTCTCTCCATCTGCTCAACACACTTGCTTGTAAGTACGTTTCCCTCATTATCCTTTATCACCCTTACCTGCTGCACATCTTTCCCAGCTTGGTCCTTCTTTCTAACCAATCGGTACAGGTCATTTTCTCCCTCCTTAGTATCCAACCTTTCATATAACTCTCCATACACATTATCCTTAGCCTTCACCACCTTTCTCTTCGCCATACGCCTCATCTCCTTATACTCCTGTCTACTTTTTTCATTTATCTGACAAGCCCACTTCTTTTTCGCCAACCTCTTTCTCTGTATACTCTCCTGTACTTCCTTGCTCCACCACCGGGTCTCCTTGTCCCCTTTCCTGTGTTCAGATGTCACACCAAGCACCTTTCTAGCTGTCTCCCTTACCAGCTCTGCTGTAGTTACCCAGCTATTCGGTAACTCTTCACTGCCACCCAGTGCCTGTCTTAACTCTTCCCAGAACTCCACCTCACACTCACCCTTTTTCAAATTCCACCATTTGATCCTTGGCACTACCCTCACACTCCTCCTCCTCATGATCACTAGCATCATCATCCTATACTGCCTAACTACACTTTCCCCTGCCACTACTTTACAGTCTCCAATCTCCTTCAGGCTGGTCCTCGTACATAGGATATAATCCACCTGTGTGCATCTCCCCCCACTCTTGTACGTTCCCCTGTGCTCCTCCCTGTTCTTAAAATACGTGTCCACCACAGCCATGTCCATCCTTTTTGCAAAATCAACTACCATCTGCCCTTCTGCATTCCTCCCCTTAACACCATACCTCCCCATCATTTCCTCATCCCCTCTGCTCCCTTCACCAACATACCCATTGAAATCCGAGCCAATCACCACTCTCACCCTTGGGTACACTCATCACCACTTCATCCAACTCACTCCAAAATGTTTTTCTCATCTATCATACACCCAGCGTGTGGAGCATATGTACTAACAACATTCATCACCACACGATCAATTTCCAGCTTCATAAACATCACTCTGACACTCCAACTCCAAAACACTCTTGGCATACTGTTCCTTCAGGATAACCCCTACCCCATTCCTCCTCCCTTCCACACTGTGATAGAACAATTTGAACCAACCTCCGATGCACCTGGCCTTATTCCCCTTCCATTTGGTCTCTTGCATGCAAAGTATATCAGCCTTCCTTCTCTCCATCATATCAGCTAGCTCTCTCCCTATACCAGTCATACTGCCAACATTCAAAGTTCCTAACCTTCCTCCACTTTTCCTGCCTTCAGGCATCCCTTCCCCCTCTTCTTCTCCTTCGGACAACAGTAGCCCAGTTTCCACCAACACCCTGTTGGCTAATATTCCTGGTGGCGGTCTTTGTTAACCTGAGCCTTGACCAATCCAGTATGGAAATCTATATTGCTGTCCAGATATGTCATTTGGCAGAAGTTTTACACCCTATGCCCTTCTGGATGTAACCCTCCCCATTTATCTGGGCTTGGGACTGGCACAAAGAAATGCACTGGCTTGTGCATCCCCAGTTACTGGGTTTTCGGCAAAATATACTGACATTGCTTAAATATATGGACAAAGACCATTCATTGTGGCACAGTAAAAATAATGAAGTCTGCAAATTGTAGCATAAAACATAATAGTCAATTAATACAATCTAAGCCCCTACTTGGTCTTTGTGGCTTTGCAATTTTTATGAAAAGATTGTAGCAGGACATGTGAAATTTCACACTAGAGGAGCCACAGCAGTAACCACTACCTTTAAGGAGGGAAAGTTCAGCATCTGTCTGTCCAAACCTTCACCAACCATTATAATCTATTACCTGAATAGCCAAGGCAATATTTACCTCAACCTTACTTACAGGGTCTGTTTTCTTTTGTTAGTACTTCTTTTATTTCATTGTATACTACAAATTTTATGTACTTTGTAACATTTTGTTGGTATGTTTTGTCTAATTTCTTTATCCCTTGTTTAACCTTGTGGGAGCTTTTCTCCCCAGGACTCCATTGAAAACGGGCTCCTTCGGCCCAGTGGACTAGCCTGGTAAACAAATTATAAATAAATACATAAATAAAAATAAGTACAATGAGCATAGTACAATTTGTGTTTGGAATGTGCCTTAACTGTAGATGTTTGTTCACTGTTATGTTTATCTCCCTCCTTTTTCTTTTTTTTTTCTTTTTTATACCCTTCTTGTGGTTGGACTGATTACCCAGTCTTCTACCTCCTTACATTTGCTCCCTAGTACTTCTCTAAGCTGTCCCCTTCATAAGTTTGACCTAGTACCTGGAGTGGGAGCTTTGGAAGTCCTGGCTGTACTGCCATTTTTAGAGCTTATGCCATTGAGGCAACTCATGCCCTAGTTTTGGCTCAGACCCCATGGAGCTGAAAGGGGCAAGAACTAAAAATACTGTGTGTGGATGTCACACAGATGTGCTGATGTCCTGATGGGAGGACATCCCTCCAGCCTGGAGGAGGAAAGGTGAAAAGCTCTGGGAGCTTGGTTGGATGTAATGGCTTTAGCAGCAGGATACCCTAGTATTGTCACTACTGCAACACTGAGCATACTTTGCCATTTACAAGTATGGTAAGTTTCTAACTCACAGTTGCATTTTATACATGTAGTTGTAAATGCCACTTTGCTTACGTTTTTGGTTCACCTGTTTTTTTTTTTACCTTTGATAACCAGTACTTGCAACATAGTGCTGTAATCACTTTGGCACCTTGTAAAATTGTCACTTTTTTCGAGAGATCATGTAGAGTGACTTTCACAGACTCTTAATTAACAAAAATGTAATGAATTGTCAATAGTAGTGTAGGTGGTTAGTAGGTAAAGCCAGATATGAAAATTGTCAGCAGAGGAGTACAAATTTATTGACTTTTCCTTACATTTTAAATAACATACTTGATCTTTTTACAGTGGTGTTGCAGCAAGTACACCAGTCAAAACTGCAAACAAGGCTCCACCAACTCCTAGCTTTAGTGGAAAGTCCATCTGTGCTACATTTAGTGGAAAACGCACATCTACTTTACCAGCTTCATTAAATCGTTTATCTGGAATTGGTACTGCAGCTTCAAAGACTATGTTAAGGTCATCTTCGTCACCACACCTAACTTCCAATTTAAGTGGGATCAGAATGTCATCAAAGAAATCTTCTGCAAGGTAAGAAGATTACTGCATATTCTAACAGTAAAATTTTAATTTTTGCAGAAGTGACAGTTAAGATTTTGCATCAAGCTGCTGTTATTGCTTGACATCAGTGACTTGACTTGCGCCCAACCCACCCCCCCCACCCCAATTTTGGATTTGCCCTCTCTCCAGTCACAATTTTCTCAGAAGCCAATGCTTTAGGGTGCACATGCCTGATACTGATGTGTGTAGAGAAGCTCTTAATCCTCAGCTACAGCACAGGGAACAAGAACTTGAATTAAACTGCAACCAAGTCCTCCTAGAAGTAGAGCTTTTTTTTCTATAGGGTTAAGTTGAATTTTGACTATTTATAATTTGAGCTTGAACCTATCCTGTTTTTCATAGGATGATGAAAAGGCTGTAGGAGAAGATGTACCTCCAGCTCCCATCCTTTGGGGTGGTATTTGCCAAGATGTAGGCAATCCCTGTCACTTTTTTCAGTCCACCGGATCTTGTTGCTTGCCAGCCTCTAAGGAAATTATATCGTATTAACTATCCTTGGATTCTGGATACTCAAGACTCAGAATCCCCATGGACTCTGCAGAGCCCAGAGCACTAGTTGTACTAGAGCTTGCAGTTTGGGCCATGAATGTTAAACAAATAATTTGATATCAAGGGTCCTTCTTCATGGAACTTTGAGTATTATTACCTCTTCAGTTGAATTTGGCATTTTTCTAACAATCTAGCATTTTTGGATGTCTGTATGAGTAGCTGATGTATATTAAGATGTAAAGAGCTAGCTGCATAAGCACATCCCTGTAGTGCGCTGTCTCGCGTGCCACTGTGCAGATCTTGAGCTTTTCCATTGTCAGTAAAGGTTACAAAAATACAAATGTTTCTGGATTTCCGAAGTCCGCACTTGGCATTGCTTGTATTTTCCCAGGAAGGAATACTTGCCACACTTACCAGTGATTTTACTCTGGCTACTAGTGAACAAAAGTGTGAAAGTAATTTAACCTGGTTCATAAGGAAGAAGAAAGCTGAGCTCTCTCCATGTAGAGACCAGTCAATGAGGTTCTTCCAAGAAAGTATAGATTATAGATCAGAGTATCACCACAAGTCAAACACTCAGACTGTGCCCATGCGTAAACTTCTGCATGGGAAGTCCAGTTTTCTTTGAACCCCTGCAAAACCCTTCAGGTGGCGAACTTCCACCTTGACTAGCAAAATTTCAAGTCAGAACTGTGCTTATCAAGGATCTTTGTGGCAGAGGAGGCAAGCCCTTGGCTTTTACCCATGGGAGGTAAATGCCAAGGTTTTTCTGATATGTTTTTAGGGGATTTTGTAGAGTCACTTGATCAGCCTGGTTCTAGGGCAATGGCTCCTGGGCTGGCCCAGTCACTGATCAGGTGCAGTGAGGATAGGGATACTTTCCTAGGTCAATCTGCCAAGCTTCCATCAAGAAGGGTTTAGTGGGTGATACCACATTAAGGATGCCATATCTGAGGTCTGAACATCAAGTAGGTGTTTGACATTTGGTTGGAGCATTGATGCATTTCCCATTCTCTGCTTCTAGGTCTAACCAGTCCCAAAATAGAAGAACTATGCTCTTAGACCAAATTGTTATGGTCAGTCTTTCACTTTCTGTGCAGGCTGAGTCATGCAGTTGGGTGACTTGTTGGCCCAGTCATAGAGGTCCTGATTATGGTCCTTGCATGTCTGAGGGGGAGGGGTAATTCTCAAGATCTACTGATTTATGAACATTATCATGGTGGACCATGTTTTAATGCTCATGGGTCCTCCCCAGGAGAGTTGTGAGAGATCTTGATAAAGATGTTGGGACAGGCCATGTTATATATGGGTCGTATAGATTTGATGATCAGCAAATACAGTGATTAGCATGTTGCATGGCACACCCAAGTTCTAGAGAAACTCATTTAAATGTATTCCTCACTGGAGTAGAGATGCATATGCAAATGAGCTGAAGAACACACCCAAAGACAGTGAATTTGGTGGGTTACATGATTCTCAGAAAGGATACTTTGTGGTTTAAACAATGATAAAACAAAGGGCAGGCTGTTTACTGAAACAAAGTATCTTTATCAAAATCTGTGGATGTTTGCAGAGCCAGTGAAGTTTACTGCACATCTGAAATCATTAATGGATGAAAAGATAGTCTGTAAAATTTAAACTGAATCAAATAATAAGGCAGAAATGAGAAGTAAAGGTAGGATATGTTGTAAGAGTAGTGGATGTCAAGAGAGCCATGTGAGAATTTGACTTCAAAATGGAGACCGTATCAAATGGCCTATTTTAATTCAGTGTTGGAGTAGGAAGCATGCCATGTTATGTTTAGCTGTTAAGTTTCCAAAACTCTGTGCAAGAAAAGCGCATTGCTTTAAAGTGTGTTGATAATCTAAGAATGAAGACTGTTGATGCTGTGAAGTTTGAAAATTAATCGGTTATGCTCTCAAAGGAATGCAGTTTAGGCTTTTTGCAGGGAATGATGAGAATTAACAGAAGGTGGATTTTAAACTATGTATGTATAGGTGAAGATTGGCTGTGTCTTTTCCTAAGATAGAAAGCTTTGGTCTGTTTGGTTTGCAGGAGCAACTGTGTACATTAACCATTTCCAGTTACTGGATGGGACCACTGGGTCAGAACTCTCTGACATGCAGTTGTATGTTCATTAAGTTTGGACTTCAGCAGTCAGTGAATTTTCCTTATAATTTGAGCTGTTTAGATTGTGGGGAAATTAGGAATGGTGTAACAAATTTACAGTAAAACCAGACTGCATGGGTAGAGAATTTAATCAGATATGTTTTGGTTACTATATAGAGTCATAGCAATCACATACTGCGTAACTATGCTGATTTATTTATAGATTTAAGAAACTTGTCAGGAAAAAATCACATATAAATAAAACCTGTTGCTATGCCAGTAATTAATGCTTCCAGGACATTACATGCAGCTGTAAGGAATAAAGATGAACAGGAAATGAAGGTAATAGAAAACTTGGCTGTCACTAGCCAGCAGTTGGAGCGAACAGAATAGATCAGTTGTATGGTTGAGGGTGTAAGGAAAGACAAAATACATTTGTATTAATCTACAAAACTTGATAAGAGTGTTAAAGAGAACACTGCACATTACTTATAGTTGAAGTGGTTTCAGGAAGGCTAAAAGTTGTATTTTTTTCTGCATTTGATGCTATGCAGGGTTTCAGTTAGAGAAGGCTAGATGAGCATACTCCAAACAGCATACATTTAATACACCTTTATGAAGGTTATAGTGCCCTAGAAATTCACTTGGTGTTGTACCTGCTTCTGAGGTGTTCTGAAGAGCTGTTAGAATAATTGAAAGCTTTGAAGGTGTTAATATAATGCAGAAGTGCATAACAAAAGACCCTTAACACTGCTGAATAGATTAAAGCAGCACAAGTTTAATAAGTTTGAATGCAAAAGTGAGTCTTATCAGAAAAAGATGGGTCATATTCTAACATCCAGAGTGTCTGAAGCCTTTTGCAGAAATACCTTGCATATACACATATGTATTATCTATTTGGTTAGTTTTGTTTTCCAGGTTGAGCACTGATCTCCATGGACCTTTTTAGACTCTGCCCAGGATCAGTGTCTGGTTAAGTGACTTGCTCAGAGTTGCACAGGTAGGTAATGGAGGCTGACTGAATCAAACCTTGCACCACTGAATCGCAGGAAACAACTCATTAACTGCTCTGTAATCCTCAAAGCCAACTGCCAGACAGTGAAAATAAAATCCGAAGACCACAGGCATTAGTTTTCTAAGAGTGATGCAGTACCTTATAAAGTTTTTACAGAGTATGCCTAGGATAACTATTTCTCCCGGAAAGTTGTCAAAGGAAGCTGTAGGGTGAGATGGTGTTAAAAATAAGGGTTCTGAAATGCTTGGTCTAGTTGCTGCTGCTTCAGATTACAACACTTATATAATGTGAATAAGTGAGTTAGTGGTGTTGGTAGATGCTAGAATATTATAGGAGCTTTAATCCTGTAAGACAACCTACCAGTTGCTTTTGGGTCGAGAGTATTTATAAATTCATAAAAGATGTACACTGAGCTAGAATCTGACCTGCTAGCAATATATGGATGTCTGAAGGTTCATGAATATGCTTGCAGTAAAGAAACTGTTTACATTTTTTTACAAGGGTATGTGGTCTAGTTCAGAGTCTTTCTACAGACACCTCCAAAAGATTGCATAGAATGTTACCAGTCTACACAAGTATGACCTAAAACTGAAATACAGGCCAGTTAAGGAGCTACTCATAGCAAGTACTTTGATTAAAGCATCTTTACCAGATATGCATGAATAGATGCTAGAAAGTTCCAGAGGTTCTTTGGCTTATACTATATTATCAATAAAAGAAAAAGCAAAATAAAGTCCAGAATTAATTTTTTCTGATCATTGGTGGCCGTGGAGGGTGTACTTTCGGCATCTCATGTCCCTGGTGGCATAGAAAATATTCTGTTTTCAAGACAAGGTTGCTTCCCTCCACTGGAGTGACAGCTGACTGCACCACTGGACATGGCTGCAGATGTTCCTTTGCTCCTACCATCTGTCCTAGCAAGTGCGTCTCAAGTGCCTGGGGCTGCCAGGAAGCCTTTCACTTTGTAGGTATTTCCTTTCGCATGGAAGGAGTCCTCTGTTTGTAAGAGTGAAACCCAATAATTCTCCAGTTATCTTGCTGGTGAGCATCTCTATTACTTGTCTGTTGTTCCACTGTCGCATTGCATCTGCCTGCTGTATGTGAGCTCATTGTGACCTTCTGTTGCCCAACACCAGCTGATCAAGTAGTTCCTTACACAAGTTCTACATCTCCATCCCTTTTCGTGTTACTTCAACTTTGAGAGGCTTGTCCATGTAGTTTGCTTTCTAGTGTGTATCACACCTACATGCATGATCTTGGAGCTGCAGGCCTTAACTTGTAAGGAGCCTTAGCCTTCACAAGGATAAGGTGTCCATTTGGACTGATGCACGTTTTCCATAAAAAGTGATGTTCTTCATCTCACATTGCTGCAGTCCTTACACTTGGGTAGTCCGCTGTCCTCGGTCGGCCCGAATATCAAAGTATTAGGCTGACGTCGGTCAAGGCGCTTAAGACTGACATCAGGACGTCAGGGTACAAATGCGCATGACCGACGTCATATCCTCAGTCTTTTTTGCCGCATGGTCCGATGCAGAAGCAGCGTTGCAAGTGCCGTTCGGCGTTCTGAAATTTTTCGAATTCAGAGTTTCAGACCGAGTCAAAGTTGGCTAAGTACCCCGTTGGGGAATATTTTAGTTTTTTCTTGCCTCAGTGGTTTACCGGATGTCAGAAAAAGTAAATAACTGTATTTCTTGTGGGAAACAGATACCTCATAGGGACTATCATACTTTGTGTATTCCTTGTTTGGGGCCTGAGCACGACGTTGTTGGGTATCGCTTTTGTGCTAGGTTCAATAAGCGCACTATTGCGAAGGTTAGATTGTGCCAGGTTGGTCTTGAAGCGGTGCAACTATAATATGCCGTCGGGTGCTCCGACGCTCGCTTCTTCGTAGCGCAAAGACAAAGCAGCTAAACCCAGGCAGGAAGAGTCGTCCGTACCGGACGCCGGTTCTTTAGAGGCGTCAGTGGAATCGGTGGTTCCGCCGGAGGCTTCTCTGGAGTCCCAGGGGGAGACTTTAATATTGCAGGATGTGGCCTCTCAGGAGGCAGGTCAGGCTGAAGGGGCTTCTCAGGTTTCTGTACTCCCCTCTCTTCCTAGGGTGGTTAGGCCCTCTCCTTCTGTTTCCAAGGCTTCTCCCAGAGGCAGGCCAAGTTTAGCTTCTGTTGGTGTCACTCCTAGTTTATCAGGGTCTGTGCCCAAGAAGTGCATGCTTAAAATGGCAGAGGATTTAATTACTTTGATTAGAGGTTCTTTGCCCCCTCCTGATAAGAGGCCTAGGGTGGAGCCAGAGTTGGGGAGTTTTGAGCAGGCTTCGGATGTTTCAGAGTCTTCGGCTGAAGACTTGCAGGAGTATTCTCCTTATTCTGACTCTGATGTACATGATTCTACTCCTTCTGCTTCTCCTCCAGAGGATTTTTCTTTTTCAGAGACTCTTCATTCCATGAGGGAACATTTTAAGTGGGAAGGTCAGGACTTCTCTGATTCCAGGAAAAGGCTTAGGGAATTTTGCTTTTACCCCAGCATAGGCCTTTGGCTATACCACCTGTTCTGGATGTGGTGGAAGATGTGTTTGCAGAGGCTTCACTTAATCCTGATTCTTTGCCTCCTGCTCCTGTTAAACCGGATAGGTATTACAGGGTGCCTGAGGCTCATAAATATCTTTATAAGAGTCCTAGGGCGGACCCAGAAACTGTTAGTCAGGGACCTAAGGGTGTCAAGGCCTCTGTTGTAAAAAATCCGGTTCCTCCAGATAGAGGCCAGAGCTTTGGATAGATGGGGGAAAGAAAGTCTATACTTCTTCCACCTTAGCTATGAGGGCTTTGAATTGCCAGTTTCACATGTTGAAATATCAGAACTATCTTCTTTCTCTATTGAAATCTAAGGTAGATGCTCTGGCGGAAGGCATTGAGTGTAAAGAATTACAAGATTTGGTACATGTCTCTGAACAGGTGGGTAAGCATTCTTTACAATGTGGTTTTGATGCTGTACAGGCCTCGTCTAGGGTGGCTGCCACCGGGTCAGTTCTTCGCAGGCACGCCTGGCTGAGGGATCAGAATTTATCTGACCATGTTAAGACAAGGATTTTGGATGCTCCTTTACAGTCTGATGTGTTATTTGGTTGAAGAAAATGGAGGACAAGGCTAAATCTATGCAGGCTGTGAAAGAATTTTTGCAAGTCCAGCCTCCGAAGTTTAGTAGGAATTGGCCTGCTAAGGGGTGGACGTACCCTTCTTATGATTCACAGTCTAGGGGTAGATCTAGACGTGGTAGGGGCAGAGCTCACAGCTCCTTCAGACCTAGAACAGGGAGTTCACCTGCACAATCTTCGGGTGAGGGCAGGGGCCAGTCCTTTCGTAAACAGGCCCAATGACCTACCTTTTCAGCTGCCAGATCCTTCTTGCCTGGCAGCACCTTTGGGAGGAAGGTTGGCACTCTTCAAGGAAAATTGGAGTTTGATTACCCAAGACAGAAGGGTATTAGGTATCATACACCAAGGTTACAAGTTTTATTTCCATACCTTGCCTCCTTTCAAAGGCATGCCGGACGTTCCTCCTCAGCAAAGACTAGAGGCTCACAAACAAATTTCTCTGCTGCTTCAAATAGGGGCAATACAACCGGTCCCTCTGCCAGAAGTGGGCCTAGGATTTTATTCTCGCCTGTTCCTAGTACCAAAGAAGGGAACACGTGGAGACCAATTTTGGATTTATCTATCCTCAACACTTATCTGGACATTCCCAAGTTCAAAATGTTGACGTTACAACAGCTTTTACCTCTGCTGGGCAAAGATCACTGGATGGTGACTCTGGATCTCAAGGAGGCTTACCTTCATGTTCCTATCAGGCTAAGTTGCAGGAAGTATCTGCGGGCTGGGACTTCTCATTATCAGTTCTCTGCATTGCCCTTTGGCTTATCTACTGCGCCCAGAGTGTTCACGAAGGTTCTGGCTCCAGTGATAGCTTTCTTCAGGCTAAGAGGGATACAGATCTATCCTTATTTGGACGATTGCATGATTCTGGCCCAAGGAAGGGACGAACTTCTTCTTCATTTACAATATGTGATAGCAGTACTAAGATGCCTGGGGTATTCTGTGAACGAAATAAAGTCCAGTCTAGTACCCACTCAGGACATGTGCTTTCTGGGTGTGAGACTGAATACAGCATCCCAGATGGCCTTTTGACCCCGGACAAACAAAAGAATCTTTCTCTTTACTTCCATCAATTGTCTCATCAGTCCAGGCTGACTGCAAGGACAGTCCTTCAAGCCTTGGGGTTCATGGCATCTTGTATTCTGGTGCTTCCCAATGCCAAACTGCATATGAGGAAGCTACAATGGTATCTCAAAATGTATGGACACAGCACTGCCAAGATATGGACACTGTCATTCAGATAATACCTTGCATTCAAAAGGAATTTTTGTGGTGGGCTCAGGAATGTCACCTAAACAAGGGACTCTCTGTGACCCGGCCAGAGGCGAGTCAGATTCTAACGACAGATGCCTCAGACAAAGCTTGGGAGCTCATCTAAATGGAAAGTGGGTACAAGACACGTGGCCTGCCAGACTTCAACATCTACATATCAACTTGAAGGAGATGTTAGCAGTCCAGTTTGCATTAATAGCTTTCAAGGATTTACTTCTTCCAGGACAGGTGTTGGTTCTAACAGACAACACACCTGTCATGTGGTACATCAACAAGCAAGGGGAACACATTCTTATCCTCTATGCAGACAAGCAATGATTTTGTGGGAGACTGCTCTCAGTTTACAGCTAAATCTTCAGGCAAGGTTTCTGCCAGGAGCACAGAACTCCTTAGCAGATGTGTTGAGCAGACGAATTATGGATCCCCACGAGTGGAAATTGGATCCTCATGTATTTCAGAAATTGACAGTGTTATGGGGAACTCCAGACATAGATCTGTTCGCCTCTCCACTAAACTACCAGCTGCCAAAGTTTTGCACAAAAAGGTTTCATCCCACAGCTTGGAAAGTGGATGCTCTTTCTTTCAGTTGGAGCAATCTTCATGTGTATGCCTTTCCACCTCTGCCTCTCCTCCCAAAGGTACTCCTAAAGGTCAGACAGGACAAGCCAAAGATGATTTTAATAGCTCCAGATTGGCCTCGACAGCACTGGTACCCATTACTGAGAAGTCTGGTACGGGAGCCTCCTTGGCCTTTGCCTTCGATTCCACACCTGCTGTCTCAGGAGAACAGTCATTTACTCAATGTCAAACTTAACTCTCTTCACCTAACAGCCTGGCATATTCTGTTTTAAACCCTGGAGGGTCTCAGCTTCCACAGCAAGTTTTGAATGTTATTTTGGAGGCCAGAAAGCCTAGTACAAGGAAAGTGTACGCAGATAAATGGAAGAGATTTTTATTTTGGAGTGCAGCAAAGGAATTTGATGTTTCTAAGCCTAATTTAAGTGTGGCTCTTCAATATCTTGCTGAGTTCCTGGACAAAGGTTTGTCCTTCTCTTCTATTAAGGTTCATGCTGCAGCAATTTCTGCTCACTATGACTGTGACCCACCATTGTTTTCTCATCCTTTGTTTAAGCAATTCCTTAGAGGGGCAAAGAATATAAGACCCCCAATGAGCTCCTACTCCTGCTTGGGATCTCAATTTTGTGTTGGAGAAACTCACTCTACAACCTTTTGAGCCTGCAGCTACTGCTGAGTTGAAATATTTATCATGGAAGACTGCTTTTTTGTTGGCCATTACCTCTGCGAAGGGTTTCTGAATTACAGGCCCTTATGGCGGTTGAGCCTTTCTTAATTTTCCATAAGGATAGGGTATCTTTACGTACTAATCCTTCCTTTATGCCTAAAGTGGTTTCTAGTGTGGCTTTAAACCAAACTATTCATTTGCCTACTTTTTATGCAAACCCCCAAAATAAAGGGGAAAAGATTTTGCACACTTTGGATATACACAGGCAGTTGCGATATTATTTGAGCAGAACTAAAGGGTTCAGGCAGTCTCAGCAGTTGTTTCATTTGCTTTGGGTTCTCAGGGCAAGCCTGTGTCAAAACAAACTATTTCTAAGTGGATTGGGTTTTGTTTTGCTTTCTGTTATTCCCATCATGGTAAGGAGATTCCACCTGGGATTAGGCCTAAGGGGGGTGGCAACTAAAGATATTTTGGAGGCAGCTACTTGGAGTTCAGTGCATACTTTCTCTAAGCATTACCACCTTCCACTTTACTCTAAATCTAGGGCTGGGTTTGCCACTGCAATTTTACAGGGCATTTTGGCAGCTCCTACTGCTTTATAGTTTTGCCATCCTCCCTTACCTCTGCTTTGGGATTCTACCCAAGTGTAAGGACTGCAGCAATGTGAGATGAAGAACATAGTACAGTTTTGTACCTACCATAAATGTAGATGTTCAAGATCCACATTGCTGCAGTCCAATTTACCTCCCTCCTTCCCTCTGTAGTTAGAGGCGGTTGTGTGGTTTGGGTTGTGAATATTGTGGATATTGTATATATTGTACATATGATTAGTGCAAGGGTGGTTGGTTGTTTTTGCTGTCTTTTGGTTTTGACCTTTCTTTTTAGGGTCTTCTGACATCTGGGGCAAGAAAAGACTGAGGATATGACGTCGGTCATGCGCATTTGTACCCTGACGTCCTGATGTCAGTCTTAAGCGCCTTGACCGACGTCAGCCTAATACTTTGATATTCGGGCCGACCGAGGACAGCGGACTACCCAAGTGTAAGGACTGCAGCAATGTGGATCTTCGCACATCTACATTTATGGTAGGTACAAAACTGTACTTTTCTCGTTTTCCTAGAACCAACAATTGATCTCCCTGTTTTATTTGTCAAGTCAGAAGCCAAGGTAGAGAGACCCTTGCACGTACTGTGTGTGAGCTGCCAGGTTAGGATTTAAATGTGGTTGCTGCTTGGATTTAGGAAGACTGAGCAGCTTTCGTTTGACTGTGTACAGAAGGAAAGGCTCACAGATTAAACATTTTCTAAGTCGATTGCTGACTGCATTATCTGCTGTTTTGGCTCATTTGAATGCTGAAATCTAAGATTGCTGCACAAGAGTTTTTGCTGCTTCAGGTAATGCTTCAGTTATGTTTATATATACATCTGCACTATTGTCACTTTCTATAATGCGTGTTTGTACCAAGCATTATTTAACTCTGCTGTCTGAACTTTGGGGCTTTGAGTGTCTTCCATTTTTTTTTCTAATATTTTGAGTTATTGCTTTGCATTCAAGCCATTCACGCACCCCATTAGTGATGTTCCTGTTTTTACTGTGTCAGTGTCTTAAGATGACCATTCTTATTCAGTCACTTCTACTTTAATACTGCCTCCATGTGCATGGGGCATCTCTCCATCCAATTTCAATGTCTTTAATGATGGAAGGTAAGCTGGCAAGCTCATTGGCTAGAGATTATTTTTGTATGGGTATGAGCTGGTTCCTAGCACTGGTTTCTTGCATAGTTGTGAAGCTTTATTGTTCAAGTTATTTTTCTTAAAGGTGAGCATAAAGTCCAAATGTTCAAAAGCCTAAATAAATAGCCCTTAATTTGTAGCCACTAAAAAGTCATTGTTCTTTTATACCACAGCTGCTTAATGACATTTGCTGGAATCTAAAGGGTAGGGCAGACCAGTAGAACAGCAGCAGTACCACAGGAAGGTGTACTGGAAGGATTATTCTTGAAGAGGAAAGCCTGTAGGCACGTAGCATTGCCTTTTTCTTCCTTTTCAGTATTGGTGAAGAGTCTAGCTACTCAGGGGTGGGGGGGTTGTTTTAGCACACATTGTGTATAACGAAAGACTATCATTTTGGTTAGACTCATTCCAGAAGTTTCTCATTAACAAGATTTTCTGATATTGTGAACTTTTAATTGTACATTACATAGAACCCTGAATTGTGGACTGACACTTGATTCTTACTACCTTGATAATTAATTAGGCTTTTTCTGTACATCCTGTACCGTTGTGGTATCTAAAGGTAAATATTTGGGATGGGTTGATTTGCATAAACATTTTTTAAATACTGTTTGATATGATGCTTGCCGATTTGTGTTTTCTATCTCTGCTCTTTTGATTCTAGCAGTTCAAATGAATTAACTGGGATTCAAAATATTTTTCTATGTACATGTCTACCTTCATTGGTATTTTGTAAACTATACATTTATTAATGAAAAAAAATGTAGGTTTAACTAACAAAAAATAATTTTTCTGCTTTAGTTCCAAACAGATCCCACCTAAAGCCCAGGTTGAACTGAGTCCACACAAAACATCTGAAGAAGAACTGTCCCCTCCTTTGGTTCCTTGTTCTTTAGACTTTTCATTTGATGATAGATCACAAGCATCCCAGAATGAAATAAGTAAGAAGCCTGAAGGAGTTCCACCTTTACCTTTGGTTCCAGAACTTGAAACAGATGTAGTCAAACCACACATCTCAAAAGAGGACATGACACAAGGCACAGCAGAACAATTTTTGCAGTCAAAACCTTGTTCTGTGGACTCCTCTGTTGAGAAGATTACTGGACAAGTGCTCCAAGATAAAGTGAATCTGCAAACTATGGAAATGGACAAGACTGAGGTATGATTGTGCTGCATTCCCTGTGGTATATTACTTGTCTGATTTTTTTTTACAGTTCTCTTTCTAGTTTCTAGTCCTGTTCTATCTGTATTTTGAGACACGAGGGAAAAGCTTCCAAGCTCATTAGTGTCTTACTGTGCTTGCTAACTATTATGAGAGCATGACTTCCACTGTTTTACTTGACCTTCTATTCAATGATTTGTTCAAAAAAAATGCTAAAGATGTAGACAGTGTGTATGCTGTGCAGCATGGGTATGAGCTGGTTCCTAGCACTGGTTTCTTCCATAGGTGTGAAGCTTTATTGTTCGTTATTTTTCTTAAAGGTGAGCATAAAGTCCAAATGTTCAAAAGCCTAAATAAATAGCCCTTAATTTGTAGCCATTAAAAAGTCATTGTTCTTTTATACCACAGCTGCTTAATGACATTTGCTGGAATCTAAAGGGTAGGTCAGACCAGTAGAACAGCAGCAGTAACACAGGAAGGTGTACTGGAAGGATTATTCTTGGAGGAAAGCCTGTAGGCACGTAGCATTGCCTTCATAGTGCAAAGGGTTGTTAAAGCCCTGACTTACAACCTAGATGACCAAAGGAGTCGTTGCATAAACTGACAAGGAAGGGTAGGAATGAACAGCTGGGGTCAGCTCATTGTTATTGAGAGAGCAGCAGTCCAGCCTGCTGCATTGCCAAGTACCTTTGTGAAGTGTAAGGCAGACAGCATGGGTTGGGGACTTGCTTGTGACTTTGCTAAACCATATCTACACAGTCACTTTCATGGGGCCACAGATAGTTATAACAGTTCCTCACATCTTTGAGTATGCACATCAGTTGCCAGGAGAGGGTTTAGGGCCAGACGAAAAACAATAAAAAGATATGAAGCTGTCTGGATTGATTTGTACTAGGATACACTGATCTTCTTGACTTCCACTCTTCCCAACTGCTTGCACTAAGGACTTCCCCATGTAAAAATGATCCGAGGGAGGTTCTGGACTATGGCTGATAAGACAGCTATGGCAGGAGCCAAAAAATTAAAATACTTAATATAAATTAAGCCTTTACCTTGAGCATTCACAATACATTCTACTAGCTTTATAGCTGCATTTTTTTCTGAGGAGTATGTTGATGTTTGTCCAAAGAATATATTGTGGAATGCTATTTCTTCAAATGAAACTGAACAAAATGACACTTGATAAAATGCGACTCTTTGGGCTTCCAGACTGGTGGCTGACTGAAAACTTGATTATAACTGGTGAAAATCAAGAAATTAGTAAAATGACCAGTGAACGTCATCATTTTTGGTAAAAATTTAGTTCCTGGCTAGTAAACACTACCTGGATGCCAGCAGAAAAGGAAATTTGGAAAATGTAAGATAAAGTCTACTAGAAAAATGAAACTGGCTTGGAAGGGGCATTGCATCTGTTCAGCAAAAAGCAGTTCAAGTTGCAACTTTAGTTCAGGGGGGGTAGCTCTCTGTAGGCATTCAGGTGAGCTAATTGAAATGGCAGAAATTGGAGACTGAAATGTAGGGACGATGAGCTAAACATGAGACATCTTGGAAGAAATGTTTTAAACTGTGTACAAAGAAAATCTGAGATTTCTGCTATAACAGAGAGGAGTGGCTTTAATCTTATGAAAGTAAATAAACTGGACTCGCATTCTAAAGCAAGATTTGTGTTTGTGATTTGTGTGGATATCAGAAAGTAATAAGGAACCCATATTAGTAGAGATATACTTGTGCCATCATAAATGGCTTACCTGACAAAATTGTGGCAGAAGGGGAAGGCATTTAAAAAAAAAAAAAAAACTTGGTGGTACTAAAATGTGCATGGGAAATGAATATTCACTGACCAGAAAGCAAATGAAGGCAAATTTCTGCCAGCATTCTGGGTATGTCAAGAAGCAGATGAGAGATTCAAATTGCTAAATCCAGTTGTCTTCTGAATGTTTTCCTGGAGAAATGAAGATGATTTGGGAAGCAAAATAGGCTAGGAAGGAGATAAAGTTTAGTCAAAGCACAAGCTAAAAGGTTCGGCTTCTCAATCTTCTAACAGTAAGAAAGCCCAGAGAAAGACTTTGCCATTTAAACAGTTTCATTTGTTCCAAATGAAAGTGCTGGAGTGATGGAAGAAATCCTAGTAACTGGCAAGAATTTTGAGTACATTGGACTCCAGCCATAGACTGGCGTTTTAGTACATTGCAATGAACAAAATGGCAAAGTAAATTTAGTGACTAAATGGGAGAACTATAAAGCATCGGTTACACTAGATGTGCATTAAATGTGAACTGTTCTGCAAGAAGTGGATTAAAAAGACCAAGTTAGTGTTCAACTGGTGAAAGAACTGTAAAGAATAAACACCACTTTGTCATTAATATTTAGAATTGCACTGAGTGGACATAAATTTACTGTAAGGAAAACAGTTTGATTTTTATTAAATATTTGCACAAAACTTTCCTGGTGTAAAGTGCATAGTACTTGTATATAAAGTAGTTCTTTATAGTATGCAGTTAGAGGTATTTTAAATGTGAGATGGTGGAGTTTCACCAGTCACTGTTGAATATGCTGATATTAAAGTGAGAAAGTTCTTGAGTCAGTTTTGCAGTACTAAGTTGTAGGACTTCGCGTCATGCTGAAGCCCACAACTGCCCCAAATACCAGGTTTCATGATCCCCCAACCTGCAGATGTCCTTACCATCCATCATCAGGATGTTAGTGGTATAAAGATTCATTGGCCAGTGCCATCTTCAGTTCTTTCTTGCCACGTTAGTCTGATGCATAAGACTGCATATGTGAGCATTTGTCAGTCCATTGGTCTGCTTGAAGTACCAGAGGAGTCTAAGTACCCTGTTGGGGAACTTTATCTTGTATAGCATTTTAATTTTGTTTGTTTAAAAAGGTTAAGTATTGTCTAGTTTGTGGGAAACGTACCCTGCAAAGACTACCACTCCCATTGCTTGTTCTCTTAAGGGATTCAGCACAACATGCCAAACTGCCCCTTTTGTGCTACATTTGACAGCAAAATCAAACATAGTGAATAGCATTTAGAATGAGGCACGGTTCAGTTTTCTCATGCTAAGACACCTGCTGATTCCCAGGCTATCATGCTGAAAATGTAAAAAGAGAAACACCAGAAGAAGGATGTGTTAATTCTTCCAGTGTCTGAACCACAATTTCTCTGTTGGCCAACACATTTTTTTCAGACAGATTCCAAGAGTAATCCATCAAAGGCACAAATGGCAGTTGGCGTCCGTCCCTCCTTTTTGAAGGATTCTTCATCATCCTCCATACCAAACTCTCTCCCTGTCATCACATCTGTGACCATCTCTAAACCTCATTTTGAGATTGCCGACTCAGGTGAGATGCTTCTGCAGCCCTGTTGGTCAGGCACCTGTTAGGCCATTCTCTTGGTGCTTTTCCTCCAGGGGCCACTATGACTACGGCTCAGTTCTCATGTACCTCGACCAGGCTGGCATTGGTTGGCTCCAGCCAGCAGGCCATGGCTTTTGACTCCAGGGTTCTGATGACAGAGGATGAGGGCTGTATTCCCTTGATAGCTTGTGAGGAATTACTTTGTAACTGGGTTGAGGTTGTGGCTGCACACCAGCAACCAAAGGCCATGTTATCCACTCCTAAGCCCAAGACACCCAAACCAAAGAGGCATGTAGGTTTGCTCCAGCCAGTGCGGCTTGGCCCCTCTGCTCCATCAACTCTGGTCTCTCCACAGGACATCGGCTGATACAAGACTTCATAGGCTTCATGAAGTCTAGGCAGTACACCCTTGAGACAGAGCCTGCACCAAGAAACATCCCTAAAAAAAGAAAAAGGGACATTTACCCTAAGGCGAGAAGGTTCCTGTGAGTTAGGAGATGAAGAGGAGCTTACTTATGTAGAGCATCTTCCCCCTTGGCAATATGTGGACTCTAACTCAGAAAACACCTTGTCCTTGACTTAGCTCCATGAGGATTTGTCCTTTTGGGGACACCCTTCACAGAAAAAAGGAATCCTTTAATTGGGAATGTTGAGAATTTTCCCAGTCCCAAGCTTAACTATAGAAAGCTCTTGGGCCTCACTGCCCTAGCCCCCCCTGACTGTATTTCCAGACCACAAATTCTTGTACAATGTGTTTGCATATCTTTGCAGCCTGATTCCCTCCCCCCATCCCCAGAAAGAGTGATCTCCCTTATTGGATGCTTAAGTCCCACAGGCACTTGTATAAAAATACAGTGGTGGATCCAGCTCTGGTGTCTCTGGAATCCACCAAGGGATCATCTGGGCCTTCTGACAAAAGTCCGGTGTCAGATGATAAGATGAGTCCACTTGCACTGATTTTGGCAAAAAGTCATACACCTCAGCCATCCTTGGCCATGAGAGCTCTGAACTGCAAAACCATGGAAAGAATTAGCATGGAAATGATCAATAATGATATAGTAAGCCTTCAGGCACTAGACCCAACCCAGTTTGGTTTAGTCAATGACAGGTCATGCCTACTCAACATGGTTGATTTATTTGAGAAGGTTACCAAAGCAATGGGTGTGGGCAGAATGGGTCACACTGCCTACCTTGACTTGGCCAAGGCATTTGACACAATACCCAACTCTCATTGTTGACAATTCAAGAGGTTAGGTAAAACCCGTATGTTACCCAGTGGGTAGCCAACTGTCTCGCAGACAGGACCCAGGAAGTTAGAATGGAGAGTCCACCTCTACAAAGAGGCCAGTCATAAGTGGACTCCCTCAGGAATCCCTTTTGGCATTTACGTCTCTGAAGTCAAGGCCAATGTCAATGGCCTCTGGCTGACTAAAGCTGCAGATTGCGAATTTGGAGATGTCATTGAAACCCACATTACACACGTTCTCCAGGAAGGGCTGACAAAGACAAACTGGTGTCAAAGCCATGGACTAAAACTAAATGCCAGGAAATGTATAATAGTGTCCTTAGGGAGGTCATCCACCCCTTGTAACTATTATATTGACAACACACCCCTTAGAGCTGACCCAATAGTCAAGGGCTTAGGAACACACGCAGGCAGTAATCTAGCCTATGTCCATCACTTGTCTACAGTAGTGCGGAAATAATTCTGTGTTGCACAACTTAAAAACAAAGGTATGGATCTAGGTCCAAGGAAGTCATTGTTCCACTGTATTTGGCATTCATCACACCTATGATATGAGTATGATGTCCCCTTTGTTATGTATATAACCAGGTATATCCAACAATTGGAACATTCCCAGAGGTTCCTCGCTAAAAGAATACAGAGCATAAGTAGCATGTCCTATGCAGACCACCTCAAGGCCGTATCCCTGTATTCTGTCTTACAGGGTGTTGAGGGGGGAGATCTATGCCTGGCATATAGGTCATTGTCCGACCCACTCTGATGGACCTCTTGCATATCTGCGAAATACACCGCACCAGACTTGAACATTGCCTGTGATATAAATAGGACCTACTGGAAAGACTGGTATTTATCCCAGAGACTAACCCAGTCTCTGGAACAGGCTTCCCATCCTTGTGAAGCAGAGCTTTTTCCTAATCCAATTAAAGTGCAAGGTGGACAGTTGGATGGGGAACAGGAAAGTCATCTCTGGTTTGGCACCTGTGTCTCTAATGGACACAAGCAGCCTACAAATGGTTCATCTCCCAGGCCCCTGCTTGTAAATATTTCATCTCCCAAGCCCCTGCTTACATTTATCAAGAGTACCAGAACTTGGAGATTTGGAATACATGGCTAGGCTTAAAAAGGCCCTTGTAGTCATAGCCTAGTAAACACCTATGAAACTATATGGTAAAGTACCTTGATTCCATTCAGGATCAAATAAAAGCTAAGGTAGAGGAGATACAATAAGAGCCTTTGGGGGCATCTAGGAATTGTGCAATGTAAGTTTCCATGTTTAGGTATATGTACCTATAATGCATGCAAAGCATAAGGCAGGGCAACTGCAGGGTGGTCTGTTATGAGGAAACATGCCCGGCTAAGGACACAACCCCTGTCAGACCATGTGCTTCCTAGATGCCCCACAAGATAAGGAATATATCTCTGAGCTTCCAACTGAGACTGTACTTAAAAGACTGGATCACAAGGGGAAACTATTGAAATCAGTTGAGGAATTTTACCTTTCCCCTACCTCCAAATACAACAGGAACTATCCCAGAAAGTCCCCCTAAACAGGAAAATGCCAAGCCACCCAGAAGGTAAAGACATGGATATCAAAGAAAGTGGAAAAAAGACCAGTGTTCCAGATGGGGAGGGGGGTTGTCTAAGAGCCCTTCCTCTCCTAGAGGAGTAACTGTGACTATGCCCAGCATACCTCCCTCATCCAATCCAAATCCCACCCCAACCTCCTTCCTCTCAACTGTTCTAGGAGATGGACTCAACTCCTTCCCCAGTCATTGGGAACAGGTTACCCAAGGGAAATGGATACTGCAGTTATAATCATAAAGGGCTGCGTTTTTGGAAAATCCCAACCTTCCTTGACATCACTCACGCACTCACACACACACACGAGCAACAAATGAAACTACAGGAAAACCACAAAACGAAAGCCAGATAAGAAAGTTTATTTCTCTAGCACCCCGGCCACAATAAGCCTTCAAGGAGTAATGCATAACATTATCTAAAACCTTATATGGTCCCAGCTCCATCAATAAAACAATTGTCAATTAAACAATTAAAATATTTGTTGAAACAAATTTTAAAGTGACATCCATTAAATTCATATAACACATTTCCAGCAACATTCTGCATTTAAACCCTTTGGAGTTAATGTATCAAATTTCAAAATAAACATTGTTTCTTTTCTTAAAAGCTTTTATCTACACATTTCTTCATCTAAATATTTCATATCTACCTGTTCTAAAATGGTAGCTTTTAAATTGTCTGTACTTCCATCATGATATTTATTAAAATGAAGAGCCAAAGGGCTCTCCATTTTATTTGCCCTTATATCTCTCAAATGTTCTAATAGGCGTGTTTTAAACATTCTCTTTGTTTGCCCAATATAAAACATATTGCAAGTACATTTGATAGCATAAATAACCCCTTCTGTATGACAATTAAATACTCCATTTGATTCAAATCTAATATTGTTTATATATAAAAAAGAATTCACAATATATGAACATCCTATACATTTTGCCACATGGCTTAGTGCCCTTAATATGGATCTGCTGATTTAACCGAACCCCTGGTCTTTGAAATTTAGTATACACAACCATATCTTTGATACTTCTTCCTCTCTCATATGAGAAAATTAATTTTTTTCATGTCAATTTATCTAATTCTTTAAAACTTTTTAAAAATTCCCAAAAATGAGAAATATAATATTTAATATTGTCACCTAATACATTATACTTAGAAACAAAAAATAAATTATCTACTTTATCATCCTTACTAACATTATTCCTATTTAGTACTTTCTTATTCTTATATTTAACATTTAATATATTCTGTTCACTTTTATTAATAATATTTTCATCAAACTTTCTAGTTTTAAACATCAATTTTGTAAGTTCTAATTCTTTACTAAATATACAGTCTTCATTACAGAGTCTGGAGATTCTCAAAAATTCTCCAAAGGGTAAAGACTCCAAAGTATGTTTAGGATGACAACTATTTCCCATCACAAAATTATTTGCTATTCCAAATTTCCTATGTATGCTAGTGCTAATATTTTTACCTATGACTCCAAGCAAATTAATATCCAAGAAAGAGACTCTATTACCAACTTGTTAAACCATCAAAATTTATACCAAATCTATTTACCTGAATGTCTTCTACAAAATTGGATACCAAGTCCCTACCACCTTCACACACAAAAATTAAATCTATATATCTATAATATGATTTTACATATTTTTTTAAAAATATTTTACTATAGATACATTCCTTTTCAACCAGCCCCATAAATATATTTGCATACATGGGTGCAAAAGGAGCACCCATGGCAGTACCTTGGGTTTGATGATAAATCTGATTTTCAAAATAGAAAAAGTGATTCTCTAAGCAGAATTGAACTAAATCTAACACATAATGAGTTAAGGGGCTGTTCCCCATATAATGTAATAAAGCTTCTAAACCAAATAGATGTTTAATATTGGTATAAAGACTTCTTGCATCCAAAGTTATCCAATACATATTTTTGGTCCACTTAATATGCCTAATTTTTTTCTAAAAAATCAAGAGAGTCTCTAATATATGAAGGAAGTAGTATAACTTCCTTTAATAATACACCATGCAAAATAACTCCTAAATTATGTAAAAAAAATAGTTACTAGCAGATATAGGATGGCCTGGTAGATTCATACTACTCTTGTGTAATTTAGGCAAACAACAGAAGAAAGCAGGACTTGTTTCTTTAACCAACAATTTATTATTCACATCTTTCTCTAACCAATAACCTAATCTGAAACCCTTACGAATCAATGACGTATAATTATTTTTAGCTTTTTAAATTACACTAACATTAACTTTTTTATATTTTTTCATCACCGAAAAGATCCATACACATTTTTAAATATTGCGTATAATGAAGTATGACTATTTTGTTACCCTTGTCCGAAGGTTTAATTACCAGCTCTTTGTGTAGCAAAATCAGACAAAGATAACCATTCCTGCTTAGACAAATTATATTCCATTTGTTTAAAGTTAAAATGTTTAAATAACATTTCCATTTCAAACTGCAGCATAGTAAAAAAAACTTTTTTAAACCCTCATGTGTAAATGGTGACATAAACTTACTTGTACAATCTACAGCCGTAGTGTCAATCAAACAATAAGCATTCAGATTACTTTCACATGAAACAAAAGAATCAGATGAATCTGTATCAAAGATATAATTTTCAACACTAGAAATTTCATCATACTCTAACTGATCTGCAATATTATTAATAAAACTGATATTCAAAATAAAACCACAAATGCAACTTCCTAATAAATTTATACATTTCTATTTTACATTCATGTAACTTTGGAATGACAGTGGGTACAAATTTCAAACCACAATTCAAAGCACTGTATAAATATTCATTTACAGAGTAACCCGAAATGTTTACAATGTTACCGCATACATGAAGAACATCAGTACCATCTGGTTCTCTTATTACCCTGCCATTGTTTGTATTGTCCATTTCTCTGTTGTTCGCGATCTGGATATCCTCTCTTCTGTGGACAATTATTGGCCCCTTCACCACGAAAATTATCATATAGATAGCGTTCATTCATAGGAGATGGTAAAGGTGGAATCGCTGTTATTATCCCGTCTTTCACCATCTTGATTAAACGCTTCTATGCTGTTACTACTACATGGTCTCTCTCTCGAAACGTCTGCCCCCACATTGAGGCGAACTTTAGAGCGTGACCTTTCATTCGTTAGTTTAAAAAAAGCCGTTCCCCTTTCAAAGTCACGAATATCTCTGTTAATTTTATACATCTTTTGTTCCAACAATTTCTTCTCATAAACATTAAGTTTATCCTGAATATCACGCAAACAGGACTCCATACGAGCCCTTTCTAGCACAGTCATTAGGTTAGTACACGCATTAAAAATTTCTTAATATCAGCTAACTTAATAATGTCTCTTTCTATGAGAATGCATATCCATTCTCTGGAACATAAAAAAGCAACTTTTTCCCATCTTTGTTTAAAAATGTTTTCCTCTGAAGAGGTCAAATCAAAAGGTTTTGTTGGAAATTTGATTGCCCTGAGACCACGAGGCACAATATCCAAGTCTAAATATCTTTGAAGACTTGTATAATTGTAATAAACAGTCATTTCTTTATTCATCAGTGTATTAAGTTTAGAAATCATTGTCTTTACCTCCACCGGAAATTCAGGAGTACGTTTCCCAATATTAGCAAATGGATTATTCTGCCGCTTACTACGGGTCTCAGCTAAAAAACGCTCCCAAATAGGAACAGCGTAGCCTTCTTCATTCGAATGCCTGTTCATCCGTTCTCTATCTCGCTCCATACTAGTGTTCAGGAAACCATCCATAGTACGTTGAGAAGAATTGGCACCTTCTTCTCTAAAAATTCTAGGTACATTCTGAGCTGGATCACTGGCCATCAGTATTAAAACAACACCAACACCATGAACACAGGAACTGCTATTCAGCACAAATATAGGAAAACCACAAAACGAAAGCCAGATAAGAAAGTTTATTTCTCTAGCGCCTCGGCCACAATAAGCCTTCAAGGAGTAATGCATAACATTATCTAAAACCTTATATAGTCCCAGCTCCATCACTAAAGCAATTATCAATTAAACAATTAAAATAGTTGTTGAAACAAATTTGTTGAAACAAATTTTAAAGTGACATCCATTAAATTCATATAACACATTTCCAGCAACATTCTGCATTTAAACCCTTTGGAGTTAATGTATCAAATTTCAAAATAAACATTGTTTCTTTTCTTAAAAGCTTTAATCTACAGATTTCTTTATCTAAATATTTCATATCTACCTGTTCTAAAATGGTAGCTTTTAAATTTTCTGTACTTCCATCATGATATTTATTAAAATGAAGAGCCAAAGGGCTCTCTATTTTATTTGCCAAGCCACCCAGGAGGTAAAGACATGGATATCAAAGAAAGTGGAAAAAAGACCAGTGTTCCAGATGGGAAGGGGGGTTGTCTAAGAGCCCTTCCTCTCCTAGAGGAGTAACTGTGACTATGCCCAGCACACCTCCCTCATCCAATCCAAATCCCACCCCAACCTTCTTCCTCTCAACTGTTCGAGGAGATGGACTCAACTCCTTCCCCAGTCATTGGGAACAGGTTACCCAAGGGAAATGGATACTGCAGTTATAATCAGAAAGGGCTGCGTTTTTGGAAAATCCCAACCTTCCTTGACATCACTCTCTCTCACACACACACACACACACACACACACACACACACACACACAAGCAACAAATGAAACTACTTCCGCCTTTTTGGAGGACCTATTGTAACAAAGCTTCTCCAGACAATTCCTTCAGTTGATGTGGACACAGGATTCTACTTGTGCCTCTTCCAAGTCCCCAGAAAAGAAGGAACTTGGAGACCCATTCTGGACCTATCAAAACTCAAGAAATTCCCAGTAGTGCCAAAGTTCAGAATGTTAGCACTGACTCTAGACTTGAAGGCTGTCTACATCTGTGTTCCTGTTTTTCAGGAACACAGGGAATTCCTATGCTTCCAGGCAGAGAGATCAAACTACCAAATTTGTGCCTTGTAATTTGGCTTATCTACTCCATCCGAAGTATTTACTGAATGCCTGGCAACAGTCATTGCCTTTTGTAAACCAAAGGGGGTCCATATTTACTTTTATTTAGATTGTTTGATCCAGGCAACATCAGTAGCAGAACTCCTGACAGCCATGCACATCATAGTAGATTGCTTCTAGAAGGTGTAGACCTCATCTTTAACATCTTTAAGTCACATTTGACACTCAGTACTAGACTAATGTTCCTGGGGGCAAACCATGCACCTATCCAGCAAACACATCAATACAACTACAAGGTCATTTCTGTGGATCCTGGGGTACGTGGCTTCTTGTAATTCTAATGAAAACTGAAGTGTTTCCTAAAACAAATTGCTGGTCCCTACAACAGCACTTTCTAAAAGCAATGATACCCTTATTACCATGCCTGAAAAGAGCCTTGTGGTGGGAATAAAGCATCAAAGCCAATCCAGTAGCGCCTTTGCAACTCCTAAAAATGATCTAAACCCTCACCACAAACCAAATGGACCTGGCTTATGGAGCACACTTGGGACAACTTAGGGGACATGGGACAGGCTCCAGGCAGCCCAGCACATCAGTATAAAGGAGATGATGGCAGTTATATTAGCTTTGAAAGCAAGCATTCTGAGAAAGACTGATACCAGGAGCAAGAAAGATACTTAACAGACCATATTTCAGCAAAGTGGTGTATATAAACAGGGAGGAACTCATTTTCATCACCTATGTAGATTAGTAGTAGAGCTATGGCCAGTG
The DNA here is from genome assembly GCF_019279795.1 of Protopterus annectens. Taxonomy (NCBI): domain Eukaryota; kingdom Metazoa; phylum Chordata; order Ceratodontiformes; family Protopteridae; genus Protopterus; species Protopterus annectens. Next base: position 1,041,080,765 of record NC_056745.1, on the reverse strand, counting down.
GCTCAGCAGTTAGGACTCACTCCCATTGCATCAAACATCATGGTCAGGACAGCCTGATTTCAGACATTGAGTAGATCACTTCTACACCCCAATGAATGGATGCTAAAAAAGGGTAATGTTCTTTGCAGAAAGTGAGGACAGACTGACCAAGGAATGAATACTGATGGCTGCTTACTGGCCCAGGCAGCACTGGATATTCTTCATGTTGAGCACTGCCGCTGTAGTCTAAGCTATATAGGTTATATCCTTCAAAGGATATAACATGCTGCCAGCTTCCAAAGCTTCATGGCACCTTGCACATGGCAGAATCGCACTACAGTGGGGAAAAGGCCGTATATAACTTTCAACTAAATGAGTTTTCAGTCAAGTGGGCTTTCAGTGAAGTGATCTCACTGATTTCATTTTCAGTGAAGTGTATTTTCAGTCAAATGCATTAGACCGATATACACACACACACACACACACACACACACACACACATGTCTGTTTAATCTTGAAACCTGGAAGATGCATGGGTCAACCGGTCACATAGCTGACCCGAAATCCTGAGTCTAGAAAAGCAAAATTCCAGCCAGGTCAAAACTGAGTACATCGACACCCATAGTTCAGTGTATTTGACAGAGCAGGAGGCAACATCAGTCACCCATGCTATGCACCTTCATGTGCTGTGACATTCCATAGTCACCCCCTGCAACTTGTATATACCAAGACAGAGATCGCACTACAGTGTGGAAATGGGCTAATTCCCTGTTCCTCACTGAGCTGCGATCTCAGTGCACAATGCCGAACTCAGATACTCGAACTACACTATCCATTCACTGTAGTGTAGTTGATGTATTTTGAGTCTGCATTCTGTCAATTTGAAAACTACATTTTGACTGCATGCTGGTCGACAGTAGTGACTTTGTGTATTTAATTGCAAACACATATATGCACACACATATTCTTATTTGCAGTGGTGATGGACAGGTTGACAGATGAGATTAGACAGGAGGCCCCGTGGACTGATGTTTGCAGATGACATTGTGATATGTAGTGAGAGTAGGGACCAGGTTGAGGAGACCCTGGAGAGGTGGAGATATGCTTTAGAGAGGAGAGGAATGGAGGTCAGCAGGACTAAGACAGAATATATGTGTGTAAATGAGAGGGAGGGTAGAGGAATGGTGAGAATGCAGGGAGTAGAGTTGGTAAAGGTGGATGAGTTTAAGTACTTGGGATCAACAGTTTAGAGTAATGGTGAGTGTGGAAGAGAGGTGAAGAAGAGAGTACAGGCAGGGTGGAATGGGTGGAGAAGTGTCAGGAGTGATTTGTGACAGACTGGTAGCAGTAAGAGTGAAAGGGAAGGTCTGCAAGAGGGTAGTGAGACCAGCTAAGTTATATGGGTTGGAGACGGTAGCATTGATGAAAAGGCAGGAGTCAGAGCTGGATGTGGCATAGTTAAAGATGTTAAGATTTGCACTGGGTGTGACTAGGATGGACAGGATTAGGAATCAGTATATTAGAGGGTCAGCTCAGGTTGGACAGTTTGGAGACAAAGCAAGAGAGGCGAGATTGCGTTGGTTTGGACATGTACTGATGAGGGATGCTGGGTATATTGGGAAAAGGATGCTAAGGATGGAGCTGCCAGGTAAGAGGAAAAGAGGAAGGCCTAAGATAAGGTTTATGGATGTGGTGAGAGGACATGCAGATGGTTGGTGTGAAAGAGCATGATGCAGAGGACAGGAAGAAATGGAAACAGATGATCCGGTAGATGATCCGGTGTGGTGACCCCTAACGGGAACAGCCGAAAGAAGATGATGATGATATGCACACACATACATATAGGTTTTGTTGACTGTTGTGTGACTTTATTCACTTTTAAATGGGAGTTAATTTTTTTTGCTTTTGTGGTAAAAAGTTAACTTATTGTAAACTATTTTTTCTGTAGAGAAATCAGTGTTTTTAGTTTTTGGGGCAGGGGTAAATGTTTAAAGTGCCCTGTGTTTTGAGGGAAAAGTTACATCTGATGTTGTAAATCTTTATTCATTCCTTACTGGTAGGACTTCAGTTCCATCCTCGGAACTGACACGGCCATTACCAAGCTTGCGCCTGCCAAAAACTCTCAGCTAAGACCTACCCATAATGCCCCTCTCATAGTCTCTCTAGCGCTCGTTTGCCATGTTCCTCGTCAGACATGCCAAGCCTTCTCTCTTAAGCTAAGTGTAGCGTTTTTGTGATTTAGCTATATCACTACCTGCTCTAGTCAGTTTTTTCCATATATATATATATATATATATATATATATATATATATATATATATTCTCATCTGTAAACTTATTTACTTTTGTTCTAAAACCTACCCTATACCTTCGGTACCTCTTTTCATACCATCGTTAGTACTGTCCCTCTCCCCTACCCTTGGTGTAGGCCCTTCCTTACCACTTTGTGGTATTTCTTGGTACCATTGTTAGTACTCCTGTCTTTTCTATCTGTTTAAAAAAAAATCTCTCTTTAACCTTGCTGTTATTGTTTGGTTAAATTGTAGATGTCTTTCAAGGATGCATCTGCAGTCATAACATATGGGTTTTCCTGCCTCAGGCAGCCCTTCGGTCGGCCGGATTCCAAAGTCTGGGTCTGGCCTCGGCTGATGTCGCACTTTCCCCGACATCAGAGCGTCTGGGGTATAAAAGCATCAGCCGACGCCATTTTCCTCAGTCTTTCTTGCCGTGCGGTGCCCGAAGCAGAAGCAGTTCGCAAGTGCCGGTCGGTCAGCTCCTGTGATTCAGATACCGAAGACTTCGAAAAAATCTAAGTACCCCATTGGGGACTCTTTCTTGCCTCAGCCGATGTCAGATAAAGTAAATAATTGTTTAACTTGTGGAAAACAAATACCTCATAAGGATTTCCACTCTTACTGCCTCCCTTGCTTAGGCCCCAGACCACGACGTCTCGGCCTGTTCAGCCTGTGCTTCCTTCAACCAACGAACTCTTAGACGTCGGTCGGAGTTTGCAGAGGAGTTCTTTGGGGCTAATTTTGCATATAAGATGCCGTTGGAGACTCAGACATCGCATTTGGTGAAAAAATGGAAGGACAAGGACCGACACTCGCGGCCCGCGGTTTCGGCTGAAACCACGGTTAGGCCTACCACGAGTGTCTCAGTTTCGGCCGAAACCGAGTCCTCGGTACTTCCTTTAACCGAATCCACTCAACCGACCACCGCGGCCCTGGAGGCCCCGGCTGAGTCTGCTACTGAGCTACCTACTGAAACCAGTGTCCAGGAAATGTCCGACACCATTCCTTTGGACAAGTCTACTCCTGCACGTGGTGCAGCCAGACCCCCTGCTTCCATGTCCATTAAGGCTTTTTCCAGGGCTAAAGCTGCTAAACTTGCTAAAGCTTTGCCTCCCAAGACTACCTCTCAGAGACCTTCTTCTAGTTCTCAGATCTTCAGCCTTGCAGAGGATCTTATCTCTTTAATTAGAGGTTCTCAGCCTCACCCGGACAGGGGCTCTCAACCACCACCAGACAAAAGGCCCAGGACTGAGCCCTCTGACCAACACTCTTCAGATGAGTCTACAGATGGATCTGTGTTGTCAGATCACCAGGAGGAGGCTTATTCGGCCTATGAGGATTCTGATGCTGAAGAATCTATCCCTTCGGCCTCCCCTCCTGAAGAGTTTTCCTTTGGTGAGACACTACACTCTATGAGAGAACATTTTCAATGGCAGGGTCAGGAATTTTCTGGTTCTAGAAAGAGATTAAGGACCTTTTTACATTTACCTCAGCATAGGCATTTAGCTATACCTCCTGTTTTGAATGTTATTGATGATGTGTACAATGATGTTAGTACAGCCCCTGATTCTCTCCCTCCGGCTCCTGCCAAACCTGATAGATACTACAGGGTCCTGCATTCTCATCTACATCTGTACAAGGCCCATTCTGCAGACCCAGATACTATTTCTCAGGGCCCAAAAGGGGTTGCAGCTGCCACTGCCAAAAATCCTCTACCTTACTATTTCTCAGGGCCCAAAAGGGGTTGCAGCTGCCACTGCCAAAAATCCTCTACCTTCTGAAAGGGAGTCTAGAGCTTTAGAGAGATGGGGAAAGAAGGTATATACTTCTGCAACTCTTTCCATGAGGGCATTCAATTGTCAATTTCATATGATACAGTACCAAGAGTATTTGTTAGATGAATTGCATAAGAAGCTTTCCTCTTCTGAACCCCTTGACCGTAAATCCCTTTAGGATCTGGTACATAACTCACAGCAGGTTAGTAATCATTTTTTGCAGTGTGGTTATGATGCACTGAAAGCTTCATGTAGGTCAGCTATGACTGGGGCAGTTATTCGTAGGCATGCCTGGTTGAAGGAACAATCTTTACCAGACCATGTCAAAGCTAAACTCCTGGATGCTCCAATGGAAAAACAAAAATTATTTGGTTCCTCGGCTCAGGAGGTCTTAAAGAAGTTTGAAGAAAAGGCAAAATCTGTGCAAACAGTTAAGGACTTTCTGCAAGTACAACCACCGAGATTCAGCAGAAACTGGCCTACTAAGAATTGGTCCTTTCCAGACTCGGACAGATCCCAGAGGGGCAGGAACAGGCGTCCCAGAGGTAGAGGGCAAGCTACAGGCTCCTACAGAGGCCGTCAGTGGCAGCCTACTAACCAGAGAGGTAGTGCAGGAGCAGCAACAACAACTACTACACCTGGACAGACTCAATGACTTTCCTTTGATTCCGCCGACCAGGGCTCAATTGGAAGCACCACTGGGCGGAAAGCTTTCTTTATTCTCAAAAAACTGGCATTACATTACAAGGGACTCATGGACACTGCAAATAATAGACAAAGGATACAGGTTCCACTTCCACACTTTGCCAAGAGGAAACGGAATGCCAAACCTGCCACCAAATCAGAGGGCAGAGGCTTTAAAGCAGATCAACAACTTAATACAAATGAAAGCCATAGAAAAGGTACCTCTTTCAGAACAAGGCCAAGGATTTTACTCCAGATTATTCCTTGTTCCAAGAAAAGAAAATCAATGGAGGCCTATTCTCGACCTGTCCGCACTGAATATTTACCTCATTGTGCCAAAATTCAAGATGCTGACCCTACAGCAACTTCTTCCCATGCTGGGCAAAGAGTCTTGGCTGGTGACTCTAGATCTCAAGGAGGCATGCCTGCATGTCCCTATTCGGCAAAGTTGCAGAAGACACCTCAGATTTCTTGCAGGATCAGAGTATTATCAATTCTCAGCATTGCCCTTTGGCTTCTCTACTGCGCCCAGAGTATTCACGAAATGCCTGGCATCAGTAATTGCACACTGCAGACTTCAGGGGATTCAAATCTACCCATATCTGGACGACTGCCTGATACAAGCGGACAACAAGAAAAATTTGATAAAGGACTTGGACTATGCCATCCACCTATTACAGGCCTTGGGATACACAGTCAACATCCAAAAATCAAGACTTGTTCCATCCCAAAGGATAACCTTTTTGGGTGCAGATCTAGACACAACCACCCAAATGGCCTTTCTCACAGAAGAAAAGCAAAAACAACTTCCGGATTACTTCATGAATCTGACAAGACAAACTCAGCTAACTGCAAGGAAAATCCTGCAGGCCCTGGGTTACATGGCATCCTGCATAATTCTGATTCCACAAGCCAGGCTGCATATGAGAAAATTACAATGGTACTTAAGGAGTGTATGGTCTCAGCGCAGTCACAGTTTGGAAACTTTGATACCAATCATTCCTTGCCTTCAAAAGGAATTCCTGTGGTGGGCTCAAGCCTGCCACTCCAACAGAGGGTTGCCTTTCAACAAACCAAAAATAAAACAAACCATCACCACGGACGCTTCAGACCGAGGATGGGGAGCACACATGGAGAGCAAATGTATCCAAGGCCTATGGTCTCAAGGGCAGTTGCGCATGCACATAAACCAAAAGGAAATGCTGGCAGTGATGCACGCAATCGAGGCATTCAAACCTTTCCTCCATCAAGGCCACCTGTTAATAAGGACAGACAACACCACAGTCATGTGGTACATAAACAAGCAAGGAGGCACGCATTCCTACCCTCTATGCAGGCTGGCCATGAATCTATGGGAACTATGCTTGAAACTCAATATCCAACTACAGTCAATGTTCGTGCCAGGGAAAGAAAATGCACTGGCAGACAGCTTAAGCAGAACTACCATGGATGCACACGAATGGATGCTGCACCCAGACATCTTTCTACTCATAACACAAGCTTGGGGAAAGCCGGAGATAGATCTGTTCGCCTCGCCCCACAATCATCAACTGAAGACATTCTGCTCAAGGACATACCACCCACAAGCTTGGAGGGTGGACTCTCTCTCTTTCAGCTGGAAAGCTCTAAAAGTCTATGCCTTCCCACCTCTCCCATTAATGTCCAAGGTTTTACTGAAGATCAGGGCAGAACAGCCAAGAGTGATTCTGATAGCTCCAGACTGGCCAAGGCAACACTGGTACCAACTATTGAGGAGCATGTCACAGACAAAACCATGGCCTCTCCCCCTATGGCCACTTCTTCTGACGCAGAACAATTTCAAGACCATGCATCCCAACTTGAAAACATTGCAGCTAACTGCCTGGAAAATTCCATAAACCCCCCTCAAAATAACTTATCACAGAGAGTAAAGGACATTATTATGGAAGCTCGCCGGCCTTCCACAAGGAAGACATACTCAGCAAAATGGAAAAGAGTTCTCATTTGGAACACAACAAAAGGCTTAGATGTGACAGTGGCGAGCATGGCACATATTCTGGAATACTTAGCAGAATTGTTCCACAATGGCCTGTCCTACTCTTCCATTAAGATTCATGCCTCAGCAATTTCAGCAGAATACAATGTTGATCCACCCATCTTCTCGCATCCTCTCCTCAGGCAATTTCTGAGAGGAATCAAAAACATCAATCCTCCAAGGAAACCCCCTTTACCTACTTGGGATCTCAACTTTGTGCTGGAGAAACTAACACTTCCTCCCTTTGAACCAGCAGCATCGACGGATCTACAGTTTTCTGTCTTGGAAAACTGCATTCCTTCTGGCCATAACTTAAGCAAGATAAGTATCTGAGTTACAAGCTTTAATGGCAGTACAGCCATTTCTTATCTTCCATCAGGACAGAGTTTCATTGAGAACAAATCCTACTTTTATGCCAATGGTGGTATCTAGGGTATCCTTGAACCAAGCTATTCACTTGCCTACATTCTTCCCAAATCCACAAAATAAAGGGGAAAAACTTCTACACACTCTGGATATACACAGACAACTACGCTACTACTTGGACAGAACTAAAAGTTACAGAAAGACTGACCAACTCCTTGTAGCATATGCTGCTGGGGTACAAGGAAAAGCAATTTCCAAACAGACAATTTCAAAGTGGATAGGAAATTGCATTCGATTTTGTTACTCCTTTCATGGAAAGACGGTTCCTGCAAGCATTAGGCCTCATTCCACGAGGGCCACAGCCACCACTACAGCCTTCCTAAGAGGGGTGGCTACCAAGGACATTTTAGAAGCTGCTACATGGAGCTCCGTGCATACATTTGCCAAACATTACAATTTACCTTTATACTCCAGATCCAGAGCAGGTTTTTGCTACAGCAGTCCTGCAGGGTATCTTAACTACACCATCCTTTTCTTAGTACCTCCTACCCCAGATTGGCTATGGTATTCTACCCATATGTTATGACTGCAGATGCATCCTTGAAGGACATAGTACAGATGTTCTTCGTCTCCCATTGCTGCAGTCCTTACATATGGGTACTCTACCAAAGGGCTAGAACCGGCCGGTCATAGACTGGCCAGTACAAATGCGCATGACCGACGCCATAACCTCAGTCTTTCTTGCCGCGTGGTCCTAAGCAGAAGCAGCATTTGCAAGTGCCCTTCGGCGTTCTGGAATTGTCGGTTTTCGTGTTTCAGACCGGAGACCAAGTTGGGCTAAGTACCCCGTTGGGGACACTTTTGTCTTTTCTTGCCTCAGTATTGACGGATGTCAGAAAAAGTTAATAACTGTATTTCTTGTGGGAAACAGATTCCTCATAGGGATTACCATTCACTCTGCATTCCTTGTTTGGGGCCTGAGCACGACGTTGTTGGGTGTCGCTTTGTGCTATTTTTAACAAGCGCTATTAAGCGTCGGTTGGACTGTGCTAGGCTGGTGTTTGCAACGTAATTACAACATGCCGTCGGATTCTCCGGCCTGGTTCTTCTAAGAAACGCAAAGAAAAGTCTTTGCTGTCCAAACAGGATGAGGCGTCCACTCCGGGACGGTTCTGTAGAACCACTGACTACTTCAGCGGCTCCTTCTGAAAGTTTACCTGAGTTTCAAGGGAGCCTTTGTTACTACAGGAAGTGGCTTCTCCTGTGTTAGGCCAGGCTGAGGTGCTTCTCTGATGTCAGTGGTTCCCTCCCTCATAGGGTAGTTAGGCCTCCTCCTACTCAAAGCAAAGCCCATTCTAAGTCTAAGTCTGCCCCTGCTGGTGCTAGTCCCCAGGGTCCAGCTCCTAGGAAGCACATGTTAAAGATGGCTGAAGATTTGATTACTTTAATTAGGGGTTCTATGCCCCCTGCTTAGAGGCCCAGGGTAGAGACAGAGTTGGGGGTTTGGTTCAGTCTTCCAATGAGTCGGATTCCTCTGTAGAAGAACTTCAGGATTTCCTCCTATTCTGATTAGGAGGCTGAGGACACTACTCCCTCTCCCCTCCAGAAGATTTTTCTTTCTCTGAGACTTTGCATTCCATGAGGGAACATTTCAAATGGGAGGGCCAGGATTATTCTGATTCTCAAAAGGCTAAGAGAATTCTTGTTTTGCCTCAGCATAGGCCCTTGGCTATTCCTCCTGTACTGGATGTTGTTCAGGATGTATTTTCCGAGGCTGCCCTTAACCCAGATTCTCTGCCTCCTGCCCCGGTTAAACCAGATAGATACTACAGGGTTCCGGAAGCTCACAAGTACTTATATGAGAGTCCTAGGGCTGATCCAGAAACTATTACTCAAGGCCCCAAAGGTGTTAGGGCTTCTGTGGTTAGGAATCCAGTTCCTCTGGACAAGGATGCTAGGGCCCTGGATAGGTGGGGTAAAAACTGTATACCTCTTCTACTTTGGCTATGAGAGCTTTAAATTGTCAGTTTCATATGCTCAGGTATCAAAATTATTTGCTGGGCCAATTGAAATGTAAAGTAGATGCTTTAGCTGAAGGTATTGAATGTAAGGAGCTTCAGGATTTAGTGCATGCTTCAGACCAAGTTGGTAAGCATTCTTTGCAGTGTGGTTTTGATGCTTTACAGGCTTCTTCCAGGGTGGCTGCTACTAGTTCAGTTGTTCGCAGGCATGCCTGGCTTAAAGATCAGACCTTGTCAGAGCATGTTAAGGCTCGAATTATGGATGCTCCTCTACAATCTGATGTTCTTTTTGGTCCTCCAGTAGAATCAGTTTTGAAAAAAATGGAGGAAAAAGCAGACAGTTAAGGACTTTTTACAAGTTCAGCCCCCTAAGTTCAGTAGGAATTGGCCTGCTAAGGGATGGTCTTTCCCCTCTTCGGATTATCAATCTAGGGGCAGGGCGAGGTAGAGCTAGGGCTTCCTCTCAGGGCCCTGTTACTTCTAGGTCTTTGAGTTCTTCTACCCCTTCTGCTGGGGAGGGCAGGGGTCAGTCCTTTCGGAAACAGACCCAATGACCTGTGTCTTCAGCTGCCGGACTCTGCCTTGCTGGCAGCTCCTCTAGGAGGAAAACTGGGACTTTTCAAAAGGAATTGGCGTTTGGTTACCCAAGCCAAATGGGTATTGGACATAATAAATCGAGGCTACAAATTTTATTTTCACACATTCCCTCCTTTCAAAGGTATGCCGGATGTGCCTCATCAGCAAAGACTGGAAGCACAGACACAAATTTCTTCTCTGCTTCAGTTGGGAGCAATACAGGAAGTACCTTCTGCAGAAAGAGGCACAGGGTTTTATTCCGCTTTTCTTAGTGCCAAAGAAAGGAAATACTTGGAGACCAATTCTGGATTTGTCCATTCTAAACACCTTTCTGGAAATTCCAAAATTCAAGATGTTAACACTGCAACAGCTGTTACCTATGCTGGGCAAAGATCACTGGATGGTGACTCTGGATCTCAAAGAGGCCTATCTTCACATTCCTATCAGGCCCAGTTGCAGAAAATTCCTGAGATTTGAATGGGAATTTGCATTATCAGTTCTCTGCATTGCCCTTTGGCTTGTCTACTGCTGGGGTATTCACAAAAGTCCTGGCTCCAGTAATAGCTTTTCTCAGACTAACAGGAATTCAAATTTATCCTTATCTGGACAACTGTTTGATTCTGGCTCAAGGCAAGCACGAACTTCTTCAACATCTGCAGTATGTAATGACAGTTTTAAGATGCCTAGGGTATTCTGTGAACGAAATAAAGTCCAGTCTAGTACCCTCACAAGAGATGTGTTTTCTGGGTGTAAGACTGAATACAGCTGCTCAGATGGCATTTCTTACCCCAGACAAACAAAGAAATCTTCACCTATACTTCCAACAGCTATCAGTAATGTCCAGGCTGACTGCAAGGACAGTCCTTCAAGCCTTGGGGTTCATGGCATCTTGCATTCTAGTACTTCCCAATGCCAAACTGCATATGAGGAAGCTACAATGGTATCTCAAAAGCATTTGGACTCAACATAGCCACGATTTGGACACTGTCATTCGGATTCTCCCTTGCATTCAGAAAGAATTTCTGTGGTGGGCTCAGGAATGTCACCTAAACAAGGGGCTCTCTGTGACCCAACCAGAGGCAAGTCAGATATTGATGACAGACGCCCCGGAGTCAGCCTGGGGAGCTCATTTCAGAGGAAAATGGATTCAAGACCTTTGGCCCCCAGAGCTACTTCACTTGCATATCAACATGAAAGAGATGCTGGCAGTTCAATTTGCTTTGGAAGGATTCAAGAGCCTACTTCAACCAGGACTGGTGTTGATTCGAACAGACAACACAACTGTCATGTGGTACATCAACAAGCAGGGGGGAACTCATTCTTACCCTCTTTGCAGACAAGCAATGCTGTTATGGGAAACTGCTTTGAATCTGCACATCACTCTTCGAGCACAGTTTCTGCCAGGAGCACAATATTCTTTAGCAGATGTTCTGAGCAGACAGATGGTGGATCCTCACAAATGGAAATTGGACCCTCAGGTATTTCTTCAGTTGACCAGGGCTTGGGGAACTCCAGACATAGATCTGTTCGCTTCTCCTCTGAATTTCCAACTGCCACTGTTTTGCACAAGGCTGTTTCATCCAAAAGCCTGGAAAATAGATGCACTATCCTTCAGTTGGAGCAACCTTCACGTGTATGCTTTTCCTCCTTTGCCTCTTCTTCCAAAGGTGCTGTTGAAAGTCAGGAGGGACAAACCTTGCATGATCCTTATAGCACCGGATTGGCCTTGTCAGCATTGGTACCCTCTGTTGAGGAGCCTAATTCATGGAACACCTTGGCCATTACCACAGATTCCTCACTTATTGTCTCAGGAAAACAGTCATTTTCTCAATGTCAGGCAATCCCTACACCTGACAGCCTGGCATTCTGTTTTAGAGAAGGAGGGCCTTCAGCTCCCTCAACAAGTTTTGGATGTTATTTTGGAAGCCAGGCGTCCTAGTACTGAAAGTTTATGCTGATAAATGGAAGAGATTTTTTCTTTGGAGTTCAGCTAAAGGCTTTGATGTCAAATTGCCTAATTTGAGTTGTACATTGCAATATTTGACTATTTTATTGGACAAGGGTTTGTCCTTCTCTTCTGTAAAAGTGCATGCTGCAGCTATTTCTGCTCACTATAATTGTGACCCTCCTTTATTTTCACATCCATTGGTTAAACAGTTTCTTAGAGGGGCAAAGAATATAAGACCCCACGGAGGCTCCTACTCCTACCTGGGATCTTAATTTTGTTTTGGAAAAGCTGACTCTGCCTCCTTTTGAACCTGCAGCTACAGCTGAATTGAAGTTGTTGTCTTGGAAGACTGCTTTTTATTGGCTGTTACTTCTGCTAGAAGGGTATCTGAATTACAGGCCCTCATGGCAGTGGAACCTTTTCTGATTTTCACAAGGACAGAGTTTCCTTACATTACTAATCCTACTTTTCTGCCTAAAGTGATTTCTAATGTGGCATTGAACCAATCTATACATTTGCCTACTTTTATGCTGATCCCCAAAATGAATTGGTAAAAGTTATGCGTTCTTTGGATGTACATAGGCAGTTAAGGTATTATTTGTTCAGAACCAAAGAGTTCAGAAGATCTCAACAATTATTTGTTTCTTTGCTTTGACTTCACGAGGAAAGCTGTCTCAAACAAACTATTTCCAAGTGGATTGGCCATTGTATTGCTTTTTGTTACTCTCATCATGGAAAGGGGGTTCCAGTTGGGATCAGGCCTCATTCTACTAGGGCTACGGCCACCTCTACTGCTTTTTTGAGAGGGGTAGCTACTAAAGACATTCTAGAGGCAGCTACTTGGAGTTCTGTACATACCTTTACAAAGCATTATCATTTACCTCTTTATTCTAGGTCTAGGGCTGGGTTTGCCACTGCAATCTTACAGGGCATGTTAGCAGCTCCTACTGCTATTTAGTTAGCCAGCCTCCCTTTTTTCCGTTGCTCTGGGATTCTACCCATATGTAAGGACTGTAGCAATGGGAGACGAAGAACATAGTACAGTTTTGTACCTACCATAAATGTAGATGTTCGAGGATCTCCATTGCTGCAGTCCAATTTTCCCTCCCTCCTTCCCCCCTTTTCTTTTTAGGTTGGGGTTTGGGTGGTGTTTTTTGCATTCTGACATCTGGGGCAAGAAAGACTGAGGTTATGGCGTCGGTCATGCGCATTTGTACTGGCACGTACTGACGTCAGTCTCGGGCGCTGATGACCGGCCGGGTTCTAGCCCTTTGGTATTCGGGCCGATTGTGGACAGCGGAGTACCCATATGTAAGGACTGCAGCAATGGAGATCCTCGAACATCTACATTTATGGTAGGTACAAAACTGTACTTTTTGTACCTACCATAAATGTAGATGTCCGATAGGTATGCATCTGCAGTCAGGTTTACCCTCCCTCCTTCCCCTCTGTGGTATTCCTAGGGTGCTTACCCCTCCATTAGCTAGCTGTGGGGGATCTATTATGGTGTATTTGTTTGTATATATATGTATATATTTTGGAAAATGTTTGAAATTTATTGCATTCCTCCAAATTTGGCCTTCCTAGAGGGCACCTGGCATCTGGGGCAAGAAACACTGAGGAAAATGCCGTCGGCTGATGCTTTTATACCCCAGACGCTCTGACTGGGAAAGTGCGACATCAGCCGAGGCCAGACCCAGACTTTGGAATCCGGCCGACCGAAGGGCTGCCTGGGGCAGGACAACCCATATGTTATGACTGCAGATGCATACCTATCGGACATCTACATTTATGGTAGGTACAAAACTGTACTTTTTAGGACTTTAGTGTAGTTTCATGATGTCTGATAAAGTGAAACTAGGATTTAAACAGTGTGATAAGTGCGGACGTAAGATGCCCAATTCTGAAGGTCACGCCCAGCGCATTTGTTTGGGCGTTGACTACATCAATGCTTCTTGTGATTTTGTTCCAGCTTCAGCAACCGTACATTGTCTGAGCGTAAGAACAAAGCTGATTCTGAAGGGTATGATGAAAACTCCCTTCTTGGAGGTTCTTTTTGGGGCTGAGGTCTCACCACCTCCTAAGACTTAGAAACCTAGAGAGAAACTGAGTGGCTTGGTTCCGACATCTCCATCCTCCTCAGAACAGAGTTGACGCTGGGCTTCTCCCGCACCTTCGGTACCAGGCTCCACGTTTTCTCCCTCTGTGCCGCCTTTAATTCTGACTCCAACCACTGTACCAGCTTCGACACCATCCTTCTCGGTGCCGACCTTGGTTTTGAGACAGGCTCCGACTACGGTACCTGCATCGGCACCATCCTCGGCCACAGTGCCGATGTCTTATATGGCTCCACTGACTCTGACACAGGCAGTTCCGAAGGTCAAACACCTTCCCAGAACCAGATATTCTCTCACTTATGGCCCCTTTTTGGGACACCAGTTTAGTCCATTTCTCAAGAGACCTGAATCTCCTTTGGCAGCTTCCTTCAGATCCACCAGGAGTCTTTCAGAACAAGATGTAGTGAGGGCTGTGGACCACCCTTTGGCAGCTAGAGGATTACCCACCCCTGCTAGGTCTTCCTTCTTGGAATGGAAGCTTTCACGGCATATTCGTCTGTATATCCTCCTCCCAGGCCCCGGAGACTTCGGTACTGATGGCCACCCCGGTGCATTCAGTCTCTGTGCCGACTGCTGAGACTCCCCTGTCGGCACCGATTACTCTTGGCGCAATGGCTCTGTTGGAACTGGTGCACTCTCGGAGCAGTGATTGGGCTGTCGGCACCATGATGCCATCTACAGCCACGGCTACCCCAGTAACTAACAGTCCTCTCGGAGCTCCTTACCTGGAGACCGGCTTCTCAGGGCGGGATGTGACTCTGGTTCCGAGGTTGTCCTTCTCTGTTCTGAGCTCCTATCCCTCCTCCGGCGGGCCTGCTTTCCAGATGATGGAGAGGTTCCTTGCCTCAACAGGCTCGTAGTTGGCACCATTGGCATCAACACCAGAACCCTCCTTTAGCATCCAGTTGTCCCAACCCCCTACTCTGGGATCCCAAGCACGGGAGCCACAAGACCTTTTCTTAAAGGGGACCCTCTCTCCGGAGTCCTCAGAAGATCCCACTGAGGAGCCACCCCGGAAGAAACTGTGCAAGAGGAAAGCACCTTGATTCCCCTGAAGAATCCATCACTGAGGACACAGATTGCGATGAGGGAGAAGGGTCCCCATGGTCTCCCTGGAAGACATCTGATTTGGAGACATTCTCCAGATCCTCAAGCAGAGGGGAGACTAGAAGCCCTCCAACCCTTTGGAGGAATCTGTGTTCTTGCAGACGTCCCGTGCTCGGCCATATACTTCATGGGTGACCCCACCTGCAGATGAGCTTGTTAAACTGGTTATGCATCGTGCCTGGAAGGCCCTAGACAACATAGAACCTGTCCCCTGGAGCCCAGGAAAAATGTTATCCACCCCCTGAAGACCAGCCCAGTTGGTCCAAGCAGCTGGTAGTTGATTCCATGGTTGTGGCGGCGGCCACCAAGAGGGAACTGGCAGGAGATAATTCCTCTGTTCATCCCCCGAACAGAGAGTCTCGAGCTATGGACAGACTGGGGAAGCAGGCCTGTGCTTCAGCGACCTTTGCCATTCAATCACTGAATTATATGGCACACTTTACTCGCCTGCAAAGAGATCTAATCTCAGAAATGTCTGCCTCTTTGGCAGGGGGTACTGCCTGACTAGGGGTCTGTGACACTGTTGCCTCTCAACTGGCTACCCTGGAATCTGTCTTGAACTCCTCGATGTGCTTGATCTCTCACACCACCAAGGGGGCAGCTCGAGCAGCCGCATCAGGCATTGTCATGAGATGGCATGCTTGGATGCGTTTGTGTGATTTCGTGGACCCCTTTAAATCTTCCTTTGACAATGCGTCTGTTGACGAATCTTCCCTTTTTGGTCCCAAAGTAAGAGAAGACACTCTCATGTAGTGAGAAGGACTGAAAGACCTTTTCTGCTGTGTGCATACTTTTTTCCACTCCACCCCCCAGAGATCCTATTCCAGGAACCAGAGGGGAGGAAAACTGTGGTTCAAGAAGTCCCAAGGATCTTTTCGTGACACTCGTGATGAGCAAATCCCCCTGGAGCAGAGGGGTCAACTTATCTGGAAGACTCCCCTTTCAGGGCAGAGGGGGTCTGCACAACCAGGGCGGTAGAGATTCCTTCTCTGGCCGACCCTACCAGCGCCTCTGAACAGCGGCCCGATTGCTTTCCTCTGGAAGCAGTCGGGGGGTTGATTTTCCCTGCACCTACAGGCCTGGCAACTCATAACAACGGATGCTTGGGTGCAGAGAATAATATCCAGAGGCTATCCCATCCCATTAGATCTTACTCCCAGACCTGTAAAACTAATCCCTGATGTCCCACCCAGTCAGAGGGAGGCTGCAGCCTTAGAAATTAAAAAGCTGCTAAAAAAAGTCATCCAGCCAGTCCCACCAGACCAGAGAGGATCCGGGTTTTACTCGACGTTCTTTTTGGTGCCAAAAAAGACAGGGGACTGGAGATCAATCCTGGATCTCGTCTTACTAAACAAATTCATAAAACCTCAAAACTTCCGAATGGTCACGGTACAGTCCATCCTCCCCTTTCTGGGGAAAGACACCTGGATGCGCTCTATAGACCTCCAGGGTGCGTATTACCACATAAAGATGGACAAACACTCCCAGAGATTTCTCCACTTTCTGCTGGGAGCCAATCACTATCAGTTCACGGTACTGCTCTTTGGTCTTTCGACAGCCCTCAGAGTGTTCACCAAATGTATGGCAGTCGTCGTAGCTCATCTCTGACTACAAGGATTCCAGGCGTTTCCATATTTAGACGATTGGCTCCTTGCCGCCACAACCAGGAATCTTCTCATCCTCAGTCTCTCCTACACTCAACGCCTTGCTTTTCGCTTAGGTATCACGATCAACATGGACATATCACAAATGTCTTGGAGAGCACTGGAATTCATTGGAGTGATCTTCGACGCAACGCCCTGTCAAACTTCCATTCCTCCTCACAGGCTCTCAAAAATAAGATGCCAGATTCAAGTCCTCCTTCCACAGACATTTGTACCAGCACACCTTGTACTACAGCTATTGGGATCTATGGCAGCAACCATTACTTTAGTTCCACTGGCGAGGTTGCACATGAGGCTAGTACAGTGGCTCCTTTCATCACAGTGGTCGATCTTAACTCGCCCACTCGACCACATGATACGTCTTACAAACCTTTGCAAGAAAGAAATGCTTTGGTGGATGAAGCCAAAATCAAATCTTTGGTGTTGACCATTCTGCCTTCCCCATCCCAGGGCCACGGTGACCACAGACACTTCCATGTTTGGGGGGGGGGGGCATTTCCAGAGAAAGACAGTCCAAGGCACCTGGTCTGCCATGGAGGCCAATTTGCACATAAATGTCCTGGAATTGAGGGCAGTTCTTTTAGTGTTGCAAGCGTTCCACACATCCTTTCCTTCCAGGACCATTGCAATTCAGTCGGACAACATGTCAAGTCATCTGGTACATCAACAAGCAAGGCAGAACCAGGTCTTACCCCCTATGTCGGGAGGCCATGAGAATTTGGCACTGGGCGATGGCTTCCAGCCGCTTTCAGATAGCAATGCACATTCCCGGGAGTTCCAATCTTATTACGGACAGTCTGAGCAGGAACAATTCTGATGCTTCAGGAGTGGTCCCTCAGTTCTATAATAGCAGATTAGATCTTCCGCTGTTGGGGCAGGCCTTGCGACCTGTTTGCTTCTCCCTAAACAACAAATGTGGAAGCTACTTTATCTTGATTCCCCCCTTAGGGAGTCAACGAGGGATGCTCTGACCCACAATAGATCCCCGGGTCTGTTGTATGCCTTTCCCGGGTTTCCTGTCATCCTGAAGTTCCTCTAGAAAGCTCAAAGGTTGAAAGCCGAGTGATCTTCATTGCCCCTTATTGGCCCTGTCAAGTCTGGTTCCCTTTCCTATGGCCTCATCTGATTCACAGCCCATGGATCCTGGATCAATCTCAAGGTCTGCTGTCTCATTCTCAGGGACTGATTCACCCCAATCTCCACAGCCTCAAGCTCACAGCTTGGTGTCTCCACTTCAATGATTGCCAGGCTACCTGATATTTCATCTCCTGTTTGCGAGATTCTTTTGGCTTCACACAAACCTTCCACCAGGAAAATTTATTCTAGTATGGTGGGCTAGGTTCTCTACATGGGCCAAACATCATAACATAGACCCTTTTTCCATGCCTATTCAGCAGACCTACAATACCGGACTACCTTATTACACGCAGGAGCTTCAGCATCGACAATTACTGTGCATCTAGCAGCTATTGCAAATTTTCTCAATGGAATTAATTCTTCTGTTATGTCACACCGACTGCAAAACCTTCATGAAACGAGTATTACATGTTAAACCTCCTATCAAAAATAAAATAATAACATCACTGTGTTGCAGCCAAATCTCTCCACAGCCTTCCAAAGGTATCAAACGTTTTGAGACATAAAAATGTTGAATAAATTATTCATTGAGCACTTTCATCCCCTCAGAATGGGGACTTCATCAGAATACATGCCTTCTATTAAGTCCAACATTTATAGCCCAATGTGTTGATGACATCACAGCCACACAAATGCATTTAAAGGCCCAACCACTTTTTAAAAAAAAATACAGGAAAGAGGAAGCGAAATCTGTCACCAGGAGGCAGGACCCCCACTGGGGAAGACAAGGAGACATGGCAGAATGGTCTGGAAGCTGAGGAGAGGCAAAATTTGGCATCCTGTTTGATTTTAAACTCTAAAAGTGGAGAAAAAAGCATGAATGAACTGAGAAATGGTGCTGGGACAAAAAGAGTGGTGGAAATGGTATTTCTAGCATTTCCGCAATGCATGGAACTGGTGCAAGGAAAAAACTACAGGTACTGTTTTATATAATGAAGGGGGAAAGGGGTTTTGGCTTTAATACTGCAGTTATACAAAATGTGGATGGGACTGATAAAAGTGGATATAGACAATTTATTTTAAAAATCCTTTGCAATATAAAGACTGAAATGTGCAACAAAGACTGGGACATTGAAAGAAAACATTTTCCTTTAGAGAAAAAAATGTTTAATGTTAGAAATCTCCAAATGGAGAATGCTTATTTAAATGAACGTTTACAGAAGAAAATTATGCCAAAAGGCCTAAGGGTTTACAAATTTCCTTTTGGGATAGACTATGATGAAAAACTGATTTATTGAATTCTCTGAAATGTTTAATAAGCATGGATTAGAGCTAGTGGAAAAGATTGTTTTATGCAATGATTCTAAACTGTGTCATTTAATTAGTGAAGTTGAGATTTTAAATAACTTCAAAAATGACCTATTGTTTTCACAATATGAAAATCTGTATTTTAAACCGTTTAAAAGGGGGGAAAACATGTGTAACAGCATTTTTGACAAATGTAAAAATTTAGAAAGGGATTTAAGAGTATAAAGAGAACAGAGCATACATTTTGAAACAAAAAGAACATACAATTGTTGGTGGGAGGGGGGTATACCTACACCCACACCCACCCTCACTAAGAAGAGTATATGTATAGAAATGCAAGGAGAAGTTCCGTTTACAACTCTAATGGTCATAACAGTTTTCAGCATAATTATAGAAATCAACATATGTTCTTCATCTCACATTGCTGCAGTCCTTACACTTGGGTAGTCCGCTGTCCTCGGTCGGCCCGAATATCAAAGTATTAGGCTGACGTCGGTCAAGGCGCTTAAGACTGACATCAGAACGTCAGGGTACAAATGCGCATGACCGACGTCATATCCTCAGTCTTTTTTGCCGCATGGTCCGATGCAGAAGCAGCGTTGCAAGTGCCGTTCGGCGTTCTGAAATTTTTCGAGTTTCAGACCGAGTCAAAGTTGGCTAAGTACCCGTTGGGGAATATTTTAGTTTTTTCTTGCCTCAGTGGTTTACCGGATGTCAGAAAAAGTGAATAACTGTATTTCTTGTGGGAAGCAGATACCGCATAGGGATTATCATTCTTTGTGTATTCCTTGTTTGGGGCCGGAGCACGACGTTGTTGGGTGTCGCTTTTGTGCTAGGTTCAATAAGCGCACTATTAAGCGAAGGTTAGATTGTGCCCGGTTGGTCTTCGGGAAGCGGTGCAATTATAGTATGCCGTCGGATGCTCCGGCGCCCTTCTTCAAGAAGTGCAAAGACAAAGCAGCTAAACCCAGGCAAGAAGAGTCGTCCGTGGACGCCGGTTCTTTAGAGGTCAGTGGAACCAGTGGTTCCGGAGGCTTCTCTGGAGTCCCAGGGGAGACTTTGATATTGCAGGATGTGGCCTCTCAGGAGGCAGGTCAGGCTGAAGGGGCTTCTCAGGTTACTGTACTCCCCTCCCTTCCTAGGGTGGTTAGGCCCTCTCCTTCTGTTTCCAAGGCTTCTCCCAGAGGCAGGCCAGGTTTAGCTTCTGTTGGTGTCACTCCTAGTTTTCACTGATATGTGCCCAAGAAGCACATGCTTAAAATGGCAGAAGATTTAATTACTTTGATTAGAGGTTCTTTGCCCCTCCTGATAAGAGGCCTAGGGTGGAACCAGAGTTGGGGAGTTTTGAGCAGGCTTGGATGTTTCAGAGTCTTGGCTGAAGACTTGCAGGAGTACTCTCCTTATTCTGATTCTGATGCAGATGATTCCACTCCTTCTGCTTCTCCTCCAGAGGATTTTTCTTTTTCAGAGACTCTTCATTCCATGAGGGAACACTTTAAGTGGGAAGGTCAGGACTTCTCTGATTCCAGGAAAAGGCTTAGGGAATTTTTGCTTTTACCCCAGCATAGGCCTTTGGCTATACCACCTGTTCTGGATGTTGTGGAGGATGTGTTTGCAGAGGCTTCACTTAATCCTGATTCTTTGCCTCCTGCTCCAGTTAAACCGAATAGGTATTACAGGGTGCCTGAGGCTCATAAATATCTTTATAAGAGTCCTAGGGCGGACCCAGAAACTGTTAGTCAGGGACCTAAGGGTGTCAAGGCCTCTGTTGTAAAAAATCTGGTTCCTCCAGATAGAGGCCAGAGCTTTGGATAGATGGGGAAAGAAAGTCTATACTTCTTCCACCTTAGCTATGAGGGCTTTGAATTGCCAGTTTCACATGTTGAAATATCAAAACTATCTTCTTTCTCAGTTGAAGTCTAAGGTAGATGCTCTGGCGGAAGGCATTGAGTGTAAAGAATTACAAGATTTGGTACATGTCTCGGAACAGGTGGGTAAGCATTCTTTACAATGTGGTTTTGATGCTGTACAGGCCTCGTCTAGGGTGGCTGCCACTGGTTCAGTTCTTCGCAGGCACGCCTGGCTAAAGGATCAGAATTTATCTGACCATGTTAAGACAAGGATTTTGGATGCTCCTTTACAGTCTGATGTGTTGTTTGGTTCGCCTGTGGAGTCAGTCTTGAAGAAAATGGAGGACAAGGCTAAGTCTATGCAGGCTGTTAAAGATTTTTTGCAAGTTCAGCCTCCGAAGTTTAGTAGGAATTGGCCTGCTAAGGGGTGGACGTATCCTTCTTATGATTCTCAGTCTAGGGGTAGATCTAGACGTGGTAGGGGCAGAGCTCAGAGTTCCTTCAGACCTAGAACGGGGAGTTCACCTGCACAGTCTTCGGGTGAAGGCAGGGGTCAGTCCTTTCGTAAACAGGCCCAATGACCTACCTTTTCAGCTGCCAGATTCTTCTTGCCTGGCAGCACCTTTGGGAGGAAGGTTGGCGCTCTTCAAGGAAAATTGGAGTTTGATTACTCAAGACAGATGGGTATTGGATATCATACACCAAGGTTACAAGTTTTATTTCCATACCTTGCCTCCTTTCAAAGGCATGCCAGACGTTCCTCCTCAGCAAAGACTAGAGGCTCACAAACAAATTTCTCTGCTACTTCAAATAGGGGCCATACAACCGGTCCCTCTACCAGAAGTGGGCCTAGGATTTTATTCTCGCCTGTTCCTGGTACCAAAGAAGGGAACACGTGGAGACCAATTTTGGATTTATCTATCCTCAACACATACCTGGACATTCCCAAGTTCAAAATGTTGACGTTACAACAGCTTTTGCCTCTGCTGGGCAAAGATCACTGGATGGTGACTCTGGATCTCAAGGAGGCTTACCTTCATGTTCCTATCAGGCTCAGTTGCAGGAAGTATCTGCGTTTTGGCTGGGACTTCTCATTATCAGTTCTCTGCATTGCCCTTTGGCTTATCTACTGCGCCCAGAGTGTTCACGAAAGTTCTGGCTCCAGTGATAGCTTTCTTCAGGCTAAGAGGAATACAGATCTATCTTATTTGGACGATTGCCTGATTCTGGCCCAAGAAAAGGACGAACTTCTTCATCATTTACAGTATGTGATAGCAGTGCTAAGATGCCTGGGGTATTCTGTGAACGAAATAAAGTCCAGTCTAGTACCCTCTCAGGACATGTGCTTTCTGGGTGTGAGACTGAATACAGCGTCCCAGATGGCCTTTTTGACCCCGGACAAACAAAAGAATCTTTCTCTTTACTTCCATCAATTGTCTCATCAGTCCAGGCTGACTGCAAGGACAGTCCTTCAAGCCTTGGGGTTCATGGCATCTTGTATTCTGGTGCTTCCCAATGCCAAACTGCATATGAGGAAGCTACAATGGTATCTCAAAAACGTGTGGACACAGCACTGCCAAGATATGGACACTGTCATTCAGATAATACCTTGCATTCAAAAGGAGTTTTTGTGGTGGGCTCAGGAATGTCACCTAAACAAGGGACTCTCTGTGACCCGACCAGAGGCGAGTCAGATTCTAACGATAGATGCCTCAGACAGAGCTTGGGGAGCTCATCTAAATGGAAAGTGGATACAAGACACGTGGCCTGCCAGACTTCAACATCTACATATCAACTTGAAGGAGATGTTAGCAGTCCAATTTGCATTAATAGCTTTCAAGGATTTACTCCTTCCAGGGCAGGTGTTGGTTCTAACAGACAACACAACTGTCATGTGGTACATCAACAAGCAAGGGGAACGATTCTTATCCTCTATGCAGACAAGCAATGATTTTGTGGGAGACTGCTCTCAGTTTACAGCTGAATCTTCAGGCAAGGTTTCTGCCGGGAGCACAGAACTCCTTAGCAGATGTGTTGAGCAGACAAATTATGGATCCCCACGAGTGGAAATTGGATCCTCATGTATTTCAGAAATTGACAGTGTTATGGGGAACTCCAGACATAGATCTGTTCGCTTCTCCACTAAACTACCAGCTGCCAAACTTTTGCACGAAAAGGTTTCATCCCACAGCTTGGAAATTGGATGCTCTTTCATTCAGGTGGAGCAATCTTCATGTGTATGCCTTTCCACCTCTGCCTCTCCTCCCAAAGGTACTCCTGAAGGTCAGACAGGACAAGCCAAAGATGATTTTAATAGCTCCAGATTGGCCTCGACAGCACTGGTACCCATTACTGAGAAGTCTGGTACAGGAGCCTCCATGGCCTTTGCCTTCGATTCCACACCTGCTGTCTCAGGAGAACAGTCATTTACTCAATGTCAAACTTCACTCTCTTCATTTAACAGCCTGGCATATTCTGTTTTAAACCCTGGAGGGTCTCAGCTTCCACAGCAAGTTTTGAATGTTATTTTGGAGGCCAGAAGGCCTAGTACAAGGAAAGTGTACGCAGATAAATGGAAGAGATTTTTATTTTAGAGTACAGCGAAGGAATTTGATGTTTCTAAGCCTAATTTAAGTGTGGCTCTTCAATATCTTACTGAGTTACTGGACAAAGGTTTGTCCTTCTCTTCTATTAAGGTTCATGCTGCAGCAATTTCTGCTCACTATGACTGTGACCCACCATTGTTTTCTCATCCTTTGTTTTAGCAATTCCTTAGAGGGGCAAAGAATATAAGACCCCCACGTAGAGCTCCTACTCCTGCTTGGGATCTCAATTTTGTGTTGGAGAAACTCACTCTACAACCTTTTGAGCCTGCAGCAACTGCCGAGTTTAAATATTTGTCATGGAAGACTGCTTTTTTGTTGGCCATTACCTCTGCGAGAAGGGTTTCTGAATTACAGGCCCTTATGGCGGTTGAGCCTTTCTTAATTTTCCATAAGGATAGGGTATCTTTGCGTACTAATCCTTCCTTTATGCCTAAAGTGGTTTCTAGTGTGGCTTTAAACCAAACTATTCATTTGCCTACTTTTATGCAAACCCCAAAATAAAGGGGAAAAGATTTTGCACACTTTGGATTTACACAGGCAGTTGCGATATTATTTGAGCAGAACTAAAGGGTTCAGGCAGTCTCAGCAGTTATTTGTTTCATTTGCTTTGGGTTCTCAGGGCAAGCCTGTGTCAAAACAAACTATTTCTAAGTGGATTGGGTTTTGTATAGCTTTCTGTTATTCCCATCATGGTAAGGTGATTCCAGCTGGGATTAGGCCCCATTCCACTAGGGCTACTGCCACTTCTACAGCTGTTTTAAGCCTGGTGTCAACTAAAGATATTTTGGAGGCAGCTACTTGGAGTTCAGTGCATACTTTCTCTAAGCATTACCACCTTCCACTTTACTATAAATCTAGGGCTGGTTTTGCCACTGCAATTTTACAGGGCATTTTGGCAGCTCCTAATGCTTTATAGTTTTGCCATCTTCCCTTACCTCTGCTTTGGGATTCTACCCAAGTGTAAGGACTGCAGCAATGTGAGATGAAGAACATAGTACAGTTTTGTACCTACCATAAATGTAGATGTTCGAAGATCCACTTTGCTGCAGTCCTATTTACCCTCCCTCCTTCCCCTCTGTAGTTAGAGGTGGTTGTGTGGTTTGGGTTGTAAAAATTGTGGATATTGTATATATTGTACATATGATTAGTGCAAGGGTGGTTGGTGGTTTTTTGCTGTATTTTGGTTTTGACCTTTCTTTTTAGGGTCTTCTGACATCTGGGGCAAGAAAAGACTGAGGATATGACGTCGGTCATGCGCATTTGTACCCTGACGTTCTGATGTCAGTCTTAAGCGCCTTGACCGACATCAGCCTAATACTTTGATATTCGGGCCGACCGAGGACAGCGGACTACCCAAGTGTAAGGACTGCAGCAATGTGGATCTTCGAACATCTACATTTATGGTAGGTACAAAACTGTACTTTTTTTCATCCACAGGAGAAATGGGATGTGGGAGAGAGAAGAGACAAAGAAAGGGCACCAAATCAGTGGTTCAACAGAACCAAGTGGAGAAGTGAATAACAACTAGCAGTGATGAAATTTCAAGGAATGGACTGGTTAGCACATTTAGGGGTTACCACATTTGTAATTATCCGGGAATAACTTTGGCCAAAGAGCATTTTCTGTTATTTATGAAGGGTTTGAAATATGTGCCAGCTAGAGGCTTTGATTGCACAGACACCATTTTGGAGTTAAAAATATACAAGAGAAAACAGAATTGAGCTTTCCTGTTTAACAACAGTGTTAGTCCTACTATTTATTTATTTATTTTACATTTGTTAACCGGGCTAATCTAGCTGGATATATGTCCATTTCAGTAGAGGCCCGGGGAGAAAAATTCCAAGCATGAAAAGTGACAGTTAACAATGCATAGAAACATAAAGAATCACAGTACAGTGTATTGTTATTCTAAAAGCAGTTATAATAATATATTTTTAAACTATAACAGATTTAGTAAAAATTCTACAAAATAATTATACCAAACACAGTAGAAGATATGAGTAAGTCTCAGGTAGGGGAAGAGAATCCACAGACATTTGATATATATTACTTTTCATTTATATATATTTTTTATTTATATATATTATATTTTATTTTTATTAATACTAAGGTTCACAGTAACATAGAAGTTTAACATATTAAATATTTGGTGGATGAATTTATTTAATACAAAATTAGTGGGTTAGTAGTGTTTTGTATTTGTATGTGCATGTATCTTTAAATCCAGCAGTTTGATTAGTGATGTCATGGTTTTATTCAGTATTTAAATGTGATTAGTTGAATTGTTCTGTTTCTGATGAAGTCTCATTTTTGAGATGAAAGTGCTAAAATGTTACAATAAATGTGTTTTGGTTCGCTGAATCTTATTGCTATCGTGTCCTGGTTCGCTTATACAGATTTTGGTCAATTTATTGTTTGGTTTATTGTTTTGTTATAGTTTGTATTATTGGTTTTGGTTTTACATGGAAAATATACAGAAAACCTACATTCAGCAAATCCTTGCCTTGAATACACAAGTAGTCACCCCCATCACCACCACCAAAACGCCAGTATTGTGAAAGGCCAGAAAGTAAGGGTTGCTAGAACGATATCTTCGGCCGGTGACCTTGAGAATGAATTACAGAAAGTTGCAGAAATGCTCTATGAAAGAGTATACCCACAGGGCATAGTTCAGGAAAATGTAGGCTATGCTAGAAGGGAATGGGGTAAGAGATTCAAACCCTTTGGGACATTTTAACATGGTTAGACAGTCGCTTCCGGGACAAAAAAACTTTGAAAAGGCTATGATTTTACCATACTGGGGGAAGGTAGGGAAAGTGAAGGATATATTGGGGGGAAAAAAATGGGCCTTTCTCAGGGGAAACCCAGATTTGAGAAGGGTTATAGGAGAGAGACCCTCCTATGAATATAAAACTGAATATAAAAAAAAGTTTTGAATATGTGAAGAACACACAAGTTAACAAGTATGATGGCACTATAAAGTGTGGATCCTGTTCAACAATGTTGCTACACAGTAGATTGTAAAATGTGTATTTTAGAAGATACCCTTAAAACAAAAGTAGAATTTAAGGGTAACTGTCACACATCAGGTGTCGTATACCTTGCACTGTGTAAGGGAGGTCCAGCATATTATGCTGACAAAATTGAAAGGTGATTACATAATAGGGATATATGAACACGTGCATCAGATGTCCACAAAGAATAACAACAATGCACTGTAGAGGCAGTCTTTAGTTTGTATGAATTTTCAGGAGTTCCATTTTGGAATCTTAGAGAAAGTATTAGTTAACCCGGGGGGGGGGGGCTACAGAAATTTAATGGAAGAAAAAGAAGGCAAATGGCAGATCAATCTGCAGGCAGGGGAAGGGCATAGGTTTAAATGGTTATTTCTGTAAAACTCCTGTTAATAGAGCTAGGAACAAAAGGCTATGTTAAAAATTTCCATGGTTAGGAAAGCTTATTTTTAGTGCAGTAAATACGGTTTCAGATGTTTCTAAATGTTTTTTAAGCTGTATTTCTTTTAAAAAAAAAAGTGGTTGTGCCTTTAAATGTATTTGTGTGGCTGTGATGTCATCAACACATTGGGCTATAAATGTTGGACTTAATAGAAGGCATGTATTCTGATGAAGTCCCCGTTCTGAGGGAATGAAAGCGCTCAATTAATACTTTTTAAACATTTCTATGTCTCAATAAAATGTTTGATACCTTTGGAAGGTTGTGGAGAGTTTTGGCTGCAACACAGTAATTTTATTTTTGTTTTGGTTGTCACTGGGGTCATTGCTTAAACCTCCTGTCAAGCCTTCTATAGAGCCTTGGGACTTGACATTGGTGCTTTAGTCATTAACAAGTCCTCCTTTCGAGCCTTCTAACTCATGTGATATGAAATTTTTGTCTTGGAAAACTCTGCTTCTAGTAACCCTTACCTCAACGAGAAGAGTATCTGAGTTACAGGCCTTGAGTGTCAAGAGACCTTAATTGAATTTTCATAGGGAAAGAGTGTCTCTACATACTGACCCCTCCTTTTTACCCAAGGTCATTTCTGGGTTTTCCATTAATCAGTCTATTGCCCTACTGGCTTTCTTCCCTCGTCATTCAAATAGAGGGAAATATCTGTTGCATACCCTCGATGTTCATAGGCAACTTTGTTTCTATTTGGACAGAACTAAATCTTTCAGAAAAACGGATCAATTGTTTGTGGCCTTTGCAGGACCCAGATTGGGTAGGCCTGCCTCCAGATTGACTATCTTCTTGGCTCAAATGCTATTACTTTCATCTACTACTAGAACAAAGTGTCTTTACCTTTCAGAATAAAGGCTCACTCTACTAGATCGGTGGCTACTTCAGTGGCTTTTCATTCCAGGGCCTCTATGGATGATATCTGCGCAGCAGCCACTTGGGCAAGACCTCATACCTTTATCACTCATTACAAATTGAATTTGGCCTCCAGGGGACGAGCATCTTTTGGATATGTGGTGCTCAAGAATGTCCTTCCTTAGGGCCACCCAGGGCTCTTATAGCTGGGGACTCTGTCCTAACAGTAAGGAATGAATAAAGAATTACGTCATCAGATAAAGAAGGTATGTCTTACCATAACATTCCATCTGTGTTGTAGATCTTTATTCATTCATTACTTCCCACCCTCCTTCCCCCTGCCTGGACTCCTGGTGGACTTTAGGATTTCCTTATTAGTTAAGATATTTGCTCAGACAGAGCCTCCTACTGTCTCTCATTATTTCTATGCTATAATGGCGGGCAAACTCTATCTGAAGAGATTGAGAGGGGCATTGTGGATAGGTCTTAGCTGAGAATTTTGGCTGGTGCGAGCTTGGTAACGGCCGTGTCGGTTCCGAGGATGGAACCGAAGTCCTAACAGTAATGAATGAATACAGATCTACAACACAGATGGAACATTATGGTAAGACATAACTTCTTTTTTTGTACACTTCACCTGTTTTAATAACTATTGTTGCTAGGCTTACCTGGGAAGTAGGTGTATTTTTCAGCTTAATCATGTAACAACCTACTAAATTCTTCCAGCCACAGAAAGATTGCTAAGCAGCCCTTGCACCACAGCAGGCTGATAAAATGCCTCAGTCCACAGGTGTGTGACTCTTCTGTGACCAAGGCTGGTTCCATGGAACACTTATCTTTTTCCTTTAGTCCCGCTACTTTAGTCACAGCAGCCATGGGGTGGGGGGGGTAGAAGTGTCCTCCATGGCTGTTGGTGTACTTGGTAGACAAAGGTGAGCCACTGTCTTGGTCCTGGGATAAGGGGCAGGGAAGGCTTCCTTGCTTAACCAGAAAGCTGTGCCTATCTCTAAGGGGTTTTTTTTGCTGGCAGTTGAGTCTGTTCTTTTCAGAAATGCTTGTCAAAAAGAAACAAATTTAAACACGTCTTCTGTCTCAGTGACAGTGGACACAAGTAATTTATTGGACTTGGGTTAGGGTTTAGTGCAGACTCTTGACCCTCCTGTATGGCCATTTCTGGTAAAAGAAAATGGGATTTTTCATTTTCTGAAGATATTCGAGATTGATCCTCTAAGTATGAAAGACAGATAGTCTGCACAGAATTGTGACTTGGAGTCTGGCGAGTGTGGCTTTGGCCAGTCCCTTTGAAGGATTCTCTTTCTCGAAGACAATTTCCAGAATGACTCTGTTGTTTCAGTGGAAAAATAGTAATGTTCCTGTATCTGTCAGAAAATATGATATGTTACAAGTGGAATTTTCTGAACCTGCTCTATTCTGTCTACATTGGAGGATGTTTTTTTCACAGTCTGCAGTTTCTATAACAGTCAGTCTGCTGCCCCTATTAAAGTTTCTCAGTCTTTTAAGGCTTTACACGCACATCCCAGATCTGACCCAGCAGCTATTGCTTTAATAAACCGCAATGCTAATTCATTCCTGCCAATGGAGCTCTGGAAGTTTGCGCTGTAACTTCCAGTGGGTGGAAGCTTTTTAATAGAATCAAGTTATGTTTTCACATTTCAAACATATACATATCTCTGGAATCATAGTGTTTTACTAAAGGACTGAGAGTGGCTAAATCATCAGCACTTTTTAGGTTCTGTGTATTAAACTGGATTTTATAGGTCATAATAAACACACAAATTAAGTTTTTATAATATTGTGTAAACTTAAATATCTCAGCAGCCACTGTTGATAAACACAATATCAGCACTGTGTTCATAAAACTTAGAGCTTATGTGAGGCTAAGCAGTTCTGTCTGTGCTAGTTGGTTCTTAAGATATTTAGAAAAAGATTGCATTTTGGCAATATTAGTGAATATTATATGAACAAGTATCTCTTTACCTGCACTAAACAAGAGGTCAGATATCTATACAGTTGTTTGACATTGTGTGAGCTTTAAGATTAAGTATTTTAATACTTTGTATGTAATATGAGTTTGGAATTATTCATGAAAATGTCCAATCATTATTTGACGCCTAGAGGTGTCAGTAGAATGTAACTACAGATGCACCTGGAGGTGTCACTCTGCTATAATGAGTTAATACTAATACTTTTCTTTCTGACAAGGATGGGAAGGCTTTTGATAAGATTGTGGGGGGGGGTGTATTCTGGAACACTTGTTCATGGCTTATCAGGGAGGAGTGGTAAGCACTAGGTAGCCTATCTACCACAAGAGTGCTTTCTGGCCCAGAAATTGTAGTTTATTGGCCTTTTGGCAGTTTTGCCATCTCTTTCAACTTACTGGTTTAAAAGCCCGCGTTTGCGCTGGTTTCCCACCTTTTCTGCAACTAGTATAGTCCAGATACAGATTTGCTGTATCCAGGACTGTTTGTAAGCTTCTAAGTCCCCAAGCCTTTCTGTGTTGGAGGGAAGCATTCTAGCTTATCAGTAGGAGTGGTAAGCACTACTATCTACCACAAGATCCAGGCACAGATTCTTAGTTTTAGCACTTGAATTTGCTTATTCGTGCTCAGCACTTTTTCAGAACTTGTTGTTAGCACTAAATAAGCTCCAAATTACTACAGCACTCGACCTTCCTCTTTACCTAGAGAAAAACAGTTATTGTACTTACTTTCCTCACTTGCTTAGAGAAAAAACGCTCTTAATACTCACATTTCTCACTTGTCTAGAGGAAAGTAGTTTTTTATTAAGGCATGTCCAGGGGTCAGCTACCAGTGTTCTCTCCTGTCTATCTGATGAATCTGGGCATCTTAAGGCAATGTAACAATTGCCTCATGTACACAGACAACCCTCTCCTCGTACCACCCAACACCACAACCTGTGAGAGATGCACTTATCGTGCCAAACTGGAGGTAAAGCTCTCTTCAACCAAGACTGAACTTGACATTTAAGAGAAGGTAAACTCCTGCACCACACCACTCTCATCACATAGTCCCACTAAACCTACACCACCAAAATCCACACATAGAAACTCAAAAGTATTCGCAGAGGCTCTCAATAAATCTGCTCAAGCAAAAGAGACCTCCAAAGCAGAAACGCAAGCAACCTCCACCCCCAACACAACCCAAATGAGACATAGCCCCCAAACTCAGTGTGCCAGTAAACCACAGCCCATAAGGCAAACCAACGTACCCAACATATACTAATCCTAGGTGACTCTGTAGTCAGACACACTGATGTCCCACTCACCAGGCTAAACAAGGAGAAGGTTACGGTCAGCTGCCTGTCGGGTGCCAGGATCCGTCCCATAAACCATGCACTCGGGTCACACCACAACAAGTACAAGTATGACTCTGTCATTGTCTGTCATTGTCCATGTTGGTGTGAATGACCTGAGATGTACCTACCCTGACTACATGAAAAGAGATGTGGAAGAGCTCTCTGATCTTGTATCCTAGGCAGGTATGACCCTAGCCCTGAGTAGCATCCTGCCATCGCCCAGAATGATACTGCAGTACAAGGACAAAATGATTGACTTCAATTGTCCAAGCTTTTGGTGTCATTCTAAGGGGAACCAGTATCTGTCTGCCTGGGACGACATGGTTGACAGACCACAATGCTTTGCCAGAGATGGCCTGCACCTGTCGCCCCCTGGGATTCAGGATACTGGCTAAGGCTCTTGCTGCCCCTGTAGTGCCTTTTTTAGGCAAGGTTCAAATGACAAATTCACCACCCTAACAGGAACAAGCAAGCAAAAACTGAGGGTAATGCTACTCAAGGCTAGAAGTCTAAATCTCAAAATGCAGTCACTCGAGGCACTCCTTAAAATGGAAAACATCAATATCTGTGCAGTGACTGAGACCTGGTTCATGGCTCTAGAGAGCACCCCTGCATTACCAGGCTATAACTCATACCACATTTTTCGGCCATCTAACCTGGACCAGAACACCAAAGGTGAAGGTGTGTCCTTATTCATTAAGAGTATCCACACCTCCAGGATAGTTGTGCAGCATAATGCATCCGAGGTTATCCAAGTGCAACTAACTCTGGGCAAAACTGCAATCCAAATTGTAGCTTGCTACAGGTCCACCTATGTGCCCCAGGATTCCCACTCCTCTTTTCTTGATATACTGGAAAATATTAAGGTTCAACCAAGCACCCTAATAATGGGCAATTTCACCTACTCCATTAACTGGGAAAACTACTCGTACCAACTCCTTCGCTCAACGCTTTCTGGAATTCATAAATTCCAATACCCTGGATCAACTTATCCACACCCCCACCAGGGGCAACAATATCCTAGACCTGGTCCTTACCAACATGAGTGACCAGTGTTCCACACCTGAAATCAACTCCTCGCTGGTTAGATCCAACCATAAGCTAATCACCCTAGATATTCGCATCCCGCCCCCACCCGCCATTAAGGAAACCATGGTAAAAAATTTCTCCAAAGCCAACTTCATGCTTAAGACAGAAGTGGCAAACTTCCTGACACCCATGCAGATGGACAATACAGTTATGACTGCTGAATCCTACACAAATGCACTCTGTAAGCACTTACACGAGTTCATGGATCGTGCTGTCCCAGACAGAACCAAGGTGCTATCCTCCAAT
Source organism: Protopterus annectens (assembly GCF_019279795.1). Taxonomy (NCBI): domain Eukaryota; kingdom Metazoa; phylum Chordata; order Ceratodontiformes; family Protopteridae; genus Protopterus; species Protopterus annectens. The sequence goes on along the minus strand of NC_056745.1, from coordinate 1,041,048,397 downwards.
AAAGAAAGTCAATATGGTGGTCCCCTGCCATAAACAAACTCTGCAAAAAAAGGAAGAAACTGTTGCAAAAGACAGTAAAATCCCATGAGTGGAGGAGCTCCCTGGTCAGCCTCCGTAAGAACCTGAGATCCCTTATAAGATCCTCCAAAGCTAGCTACGAAAGCAAAATTGTCACTGATTCTAAAGGCAACCACAAAGCATTCTATGTCAAGAATCTCAGTGGCAACACCCAGATCTGCTGTGAATTACAGCACAATGGCACGAAAATTACAGAACCAACTGATATTGCCAACATCCCGGCAGATAGGTTCAGTGCTAACTTTACCCCCCTCTCACCCCCTAAAGGGTCCGTATATATACAGGAAGAATGCAGAGTCCCTGTAATCATATCTATGCAGGTAAATGCTGCGCACACTAAAACCAAAAACACAGCATCCATGGGACCAGACAACATCCCGGTCTGCATTTTACACAAAGTTCAGAATGAACTGGCTCCCCACTTAAGCACCATGTTAATCATAGTCTCACATCAGGCTCTGTGCCCACTGAATGGCGCACAGCAACAGTTATCCCACTCCACAAAGGGGGAGCCACCACTGACCCTTGGAACTGTCGCCCTATTAGCCTGATGCGCCTGGTCTGCAAGGCCATGGAACATACCATCATGGAACTCATAAAGACATTGGTAACCTCCAAACTCTGGACCCCACCCAGTGCGGGTTTGTGAAAGGTAGATCATGCCTTCTGAACCTGATCAACTTCTTTGAGGCAGTCACCAATGCCGTAAACGAGGGTAAGGTAGCTCACACAGCCTATCTTGACCTCGCCAAGGCTTTCAACACCATCCCCCATTCTGGAATTATAGCTAAACTCACTAAACTAGGTATAAATCCCTATGTCATAAGATGGGTTGTCAACTGGCTCACTGACAACTCGCACTGTAAAAGTTGCAGACTCCAAATCTGAGTTCAAACCAAGTGCCACAGGGTTCAGTGCTGGGATCTCTCCTGTTTGGTATCTACTTCTCTGAAGTACAGGCTAACACAGAAGGCCTTTGGCTAATGAAGTTCACAGATGACTGCAAACTAGGAGCCATAGTAGAGTCCCCAAATGATGTGGACATTCTACAGAAGGACCTCACCGAGACAGATGCCTGGTGTCAGAGGCAAGGCCTCAAGCTCAATGTCAAAAAGTGCATCGTCATCCCCTTTGGTAAAAACTCTGTACCCATGAACTACCACATAAATGGCAGTCTACTTAACGCCGAACGTGTGATAAGAGACCTTGCGACCCAGGTGAACAGTAGTCTCTCCTTTGATAATCACATCCCCACAGTAGTCAGGAAATCATTCTATGTTGCACACCTCATCACAAAAGGGTTCTCATCCAGGAAAAAAGAGGTCATTGTTCCCCTCTGCTTGGCACTCATTAGACCCATTATAGAGTACAACGCCCCTTTTGGATTGTATCTCACAAGACATCTGCAGCAGCTGGAAAGGCCACAGAAGTACCTCACAAAGAGGATTACTGGCCTCAAACAGATGCCGTACACTGACCGCCTCAAAAAAACTTCAGCTTTACTCTGTAGCATATTGCCTACTCCGAGGAGATCTCTGCCTAACATATAAAGCTATATTAAACCCAGAGCTGTTGGACATGCTTCACCTTAAGAAATCCCAATCCCTCCAAGCTACACATTCTAGGGACCTAAACCTTGTCACCACAATAAACAGGACATGCTGGAGGGATAGATTCATGTCCCAGAGACTTCCTATACTCTGGAACAAGCTACCCATCTGTGTCAAGCAAAGTTCCTCGTTAGCACTCTTAAAGAAAAATCTTGAGTGGATGGGAAATAGGAGATACCCCGGGGATCACTTCTGTGGCTCTGCTCGACAGGGGCACAGGAAATTAGCTTTCTTGGGTGGCGTAAGCCAGGGAACCTTGTTGGCTAGGCTTACTTAGGCCCTTGGGCCAATAGCCTAGTACCTACCTATGAACCTACAGGTTCATAGGTGTTTACTAGGCTAATGACTGCAAGGGCTTTTTTAAGCCTAGCCATGCATCCCAAATCTGACAAGTTATTGTACCCTTGATAAGTGTAAACAGGGGCTTGGGAGATGAAACATTTACAGTCTGCTTGTCCATTAGAGACATAGGTGCCATACTATGGATGAATTTCCTGTTCCCCATCCATCTGTTCAAGTTGCACTTGAATTGGGGTAGGGAGGAACTCTGCTTCATATGAATGGAAGCCTGTTCCAGAGATGGGGTAGTTTCTGGGATGCATACCTGTCTATCCAGCAGGTCCTGTTTATATTGCAGGCAAGATTCAGGTCTTTAGAACGGGTAATTTTGGTGCTGTTTGTTGTTTGAAATCAAGTGTCAAGCTGATATGCAGAAGTTTATGCATGCCACTTGGGAGAATAAGGAATATTTTGGCATCTGTTACCTCTTGTAAGGAAATTCACTTCTCAAGTGACTATTGTTTGAAATGTGCATGTGACTCTGCTGATGTCACTTCAGGGCTGCTGCCACTGGAACTGTTAGGAGAAGGTTTGCCTGATTGAATTCTCAAAACCTCCTAGAGGATCTGTTGAAAGATTGTGAATTCTCACTTGGAAAGAGAACTAGTTTTTGGACCTTCTGTTGCAGAGGTCATTAAAAATGGTGATTACAGAGGAAAGCTGATTCAAAGGTTCTCTCAGATTTTTCAGACCACGTTCTCCAATTTGTTTCCCTCCAAGGGATTCAGTGTTCCCTTTTCAACTTTTAATTAAAATAAACAGCCCCTGCAATCAGCTGCTAAACAGATGATCTGAAGTCGGGACTTCATTTGTCAGCAACCTGTGGGTCTTGGATCCGATATCGGATCCGAGCTGGCAACTTGTTTCAAGCTAATGGATCCGAGCTCCTAGCTCCTCCCCTCACCCATAATCCCCTGCCAACCCTCCATGACCTCAGATCTAGTTTGCCGCACTTGTGGATAGCTGGATTCCTTTGATTTCGACTAGTAATCGTCAGTTAAGTGTGTTTTTTCTGTCAACTTCTTTTTTTACAAAAATATAAAGTGTGTAAGTGTTAGGTTCCCTGTAGTGTAAAAATATTTTTCTTTTAATTAGTTTTTTCCCTCCCTTCGCTGGTCGTTAGTGAGTGTATGTGTGTGTTGTGTTTTGGGGCCTGTGTGTTTGTGTAACACTACCTTTTCTTTTCAAGTATGGCTGAGGCCCCAAAAGCCATTTTTTCTAAATGTACTGAGTGTGGCCATAAGCTCTCCCCGGCTGATGGCCCCACTCGGTGCGTTCGGTGCCTTGGGGTTGAACACCTCACCTCAAGCTGTACCATTTGTGCAGCGTTCAACCCCAGGGCACTGAAAGAGCGGAGGTCGAAGCTGGTCTTGGTGGGACTTTTACCCCCGGACTCAGCTGCTCCCGTGGCTCTACCACAGGCTGTGGTTGCTGCCATTCCTGCCCCCCTTCCTTCGGCCGGGACTCAAACTCCTGCTAAAGCGCCGGAGGACAGGGAGGCCAGGAGGGAGAAACGGAGGGAGAAGCACCGCAAGCGGCGGGCCGAGGCCTCCGCTTCGGCCCCGCCAGCTAAGCGGGCTTCTCCCTCCACTGCTTCTAGGTCTCCTCCTCCTCAGCTCCGATCCTCTTTTCTCCCCAGGGCCCGAGGAGGAGGAGGCCCCAATCTCCGTCGAGGTCATCGAGGCGGCATTCCAGGCCTGCCTCGGTGACCTCTTCGAGATTGACGTTCAGCATGTCCGATGCAGACTTGGACCGGATGATGGGAAGGTTCATCCAGGCCCAGCTGCAGATGGGAGTGCTCTTGCCTCCTCCCCCCCCCCCCCTTCGGGGGGGAGCTCGACACCTTTTTTCCATCCTATTGCTCCTTCTCCGACCCGTTATCCGGGCTTGGAGTGTTCAGAGCCGAGCAGCGTTGGAGCCGGGGGTGGGTCGGTGCCGACAGTACTTGGTACTTCGGATCCGACCCTGCCCTCGAGCCTGTCGGATCCGACCTCTCGGAGCCGTGGCCCGAGGTTCGGATCTGAGGGATTCAGTGTGCCTTCGGCTCCGTCCAGGTCGGAGCGCACTGGTCCTTCGGATCCGCTGGTCTCTGCGCCGGTTCCGATCCCTTCATCGGATCTGAGTGGGAGCCGACTCTCTGAGCCCAGAGAGAGTGGTTCCCCCTCTGCCTCCGATGTAGTGGAGAGGGCTCTGTTGAGACCATCCGGACCCCCGGCCCTTGTCTCTGCTCCACCCTGCACTCCCTCTCTGCTGGGCCAGGCTTCCATCACCCGGCCAAAGGGACAGCCTGCTTCAGTGTCCCAGATGGTTCCATTGGAACAGGATGTTGCTGGCGAGGTCTCCTCGGACAGCCCCCCCAAGGAAGTGCCCTGCAAGCATAAGTGCAAGAGGAGGCACGTGGACTCCCCTGAGTCCTTAACTGAGGACACGGACTTGGATGAAGTGGAAGGCTCCCCAAGATCACCCCCTGAGGATGTCTCCTTTGGAGACATCGTGGAGATGCTGAGGATCAGAGGTGGGTGGTCTGCCCCCAAGTCTTCCTCAGACGAGTCCGTGTTTTTGGAGGCATTCGAAGCAGGCCCGTCTACCTCTTGGGTGTCCCCTCCGGCCGACCCCTTGGTGGACCTTATTACCACCAGGTCGTGGAAGGATCCGGACACCGTGGAGCCAATACCCAAACGCCCGGACAGAATACTAAGCCCCCCCTCATGACTAGGCCTGCTCCGCTAGCCCTAGCAGCTCCCTCGGTGGCGTGGGACAATAGCCGCATAGAGGTATTTGAAATTGATCTCAGAGTGGCCATTCGGGTGGAGTACAGTTGTTTGTCCTCCGCCGACATGGACTCAGGGGGGGGGGGGAGGCGGCATATTCTTTGATAAGATCCCGCTGCATCCTGATGACATGTGCCATATAGTTCAGAGACCTTACCAAGAAAGTCGCTGAACTAAAAACTCGCTTCCCTAAGCGGTCCATCGAGCAGGACTCCTTGCTCGGCGGATGGACTGAGGGGCTCTCCTGAGCTAGTTCCCTCTTCGTGGCTGCTGCCATCAACATGGCATCTACGGGGGGAACCTTGCTCCAGTGCGACCAGTCTGAGGTGGGGGCTTAGTATTCTGTCTTTTGCGAACACCCCTTTCGATGGTTCTGCCCTGTCTGGCAAAACGGTTCGCGAGACACTTGTCCAAAGCGAGAAGGACGGGAAGATGTTGTCTGCCGTCTGAGTCCGCTTCTCTGCACCCCAGCGGTCCTTTTCGAAGAACCAAAAGAGTCAGAAGAAGATGTGGTTCTGGAAATCGCAACATCCCCAACCCGCTCAGGACAACCTGTCCTTCCGTGGCAGAGGACAGGGAGGACACCGCCCCAGGGGCAGAGGGGCTCCGAGAAATTTTGGGTCCAGAGAACCTTTCTCTGAACGGCCCACGCAGCAGCCCTGAAGGGTTGCCCGACTGCTCCACTCTGGAGGCAGTCGGGGAGCGCTTCTCGTCGCACCTAGCGGCATGGGAGTCCATCACGAAAGACCGCTGGGTGCTTTGAATTCTATCCAGAGGGTACAACATACCATTACTTCATGTCCCCAAATTCAAGAACCTCCCCGATGTACCACCCGATCAGAGGGAGGTCGCAGCCGCAGAAATTCAGCAGCTGCTAAGAAAAAGAGCCATCCAGCCAGTCCCCCAAGACCAGCATGGATTGGGTTCTACTCCAGGTTCTTTTTGGTGCCAAAAAAGACAGGGGACTTGAGACCGATTCTAGACCTTTCCCGCTTGAACCTGTTGGTAACCAAGGAAAAATTCCGAATGGTCACTCTTCAATCTATTCTCCCCCTTCTAAGGGAGAACGATTGGATGTGTTCTATAGACCTCAAGGATGCGTACTACCACATTCTAATGGACAGACGATCCAGGAGGTTCCTCTGCTTCCGGCTGGGAGCCAGTCACTACCAGTTCAGGGTCCTTCCCTTTGGCCTCACCACAGCCCCCAGGGTGTTCACCAAGGTATTAGCAGTGATTGCGGCCCACCTGAGACTCCAGGGAATACAGGTCTTTCCGTACCTGGATGACTGGCTCCTGACCGCCCCAACAAGGCATCTACTTTGCTCAGCCAGAGATTTCTTTCTACGCCTAGCCCCACAGTTAGGCATCACCATCAATGCCGACAAATCCCTTCTGGCCCCGACACAAGCCATCGAATTCATAGGTGCCAGAATAGACACCAGAGAGCTACGAGCCTTTCTAACATCCGAGAGACTTCGGAATTTGCAACTCCATGTGCGGGCTATCCTCCAATCAGAGACCCCACCAGCGGAATTGGTCCTGAGGGCACTGGGCTCCATGGCGGCAGCGATAACGCTCCTTCCATGCGCCCGTCTGAACATGCGGGTACTGCAATGGACCCTTCTAGTGAAATGGTCCTTTCTGTCCCTTCCTCTTCACCACCCCATTGCTATCAGCAAGGCTTGCAGGAGGGCTCTATTATGGTGGCTCCATGCTTCGGACCTCCATACGGGCCGACCCTTCTGCACTTCTCCTCCTCTCGCCACGGTGACCACGGATGCCTCCCGCCTCGGGTGGGGGGGGCATTATTCAGGCAGGACGGTCCAAGGCACGTGGAACGATACAGAGACCTCCCTGCATATCAACGTGCTGGAGATGAGAGCGGTGCTGTACGCGTTGCAAGCACTTCAGAATCTCCTCCCGATAGGAACGATTGCAATTCAGTCGGACAACATGTCTGTTGTCTGGTACATCAACAAACAGGGGGGAACCAGATCTTACCCTCTATGCCGCGAAGCCATGAGAGTGTGGGAATGGGCGATCTCCACCAACCGCTTTCTGATTGCAACGCACATTCCGGGGTGGACCAACATCCTAGCGGACAAACTCAGTCGCACCCTTCTTACCTCGTACGAGTGGTCTCTCAACCCACTAGTAGCGAAGCAGATATTCACAATATGGGGGCAACCCTGCTGCGATCTTTTTGCCTCTCCCTCAAACATCAAATGCGGCAATTTCTTTGCTCTGATTCCCTCTCCAGGGGAAACTCCAAGAGACACTCTGGTGCATGCTTGGCCACCCGGTCTACTTTATGCCTATCCTCCTCTACCCCTGATGCTGCAACTCTTACAGAAAGCCTCGAGGTTGGGGAGCAGGATGATCATCATTACCCCATTCTGGCCTCGGCAAATTTGGTTCCCTTAGCTGTGGTCTCACCTAGTGAATCCTCCTTGGATTCTGGATCCCAGTCCGGATCTAATCTTCCATCCGTCAGACTTACCGACCCCAAATCTGGACAATCTGAAGCTGACAGCTTGATTGCTCCAGTTCCACTCCTAGTTAGGACTCCCAGTATCTCTTCAGCAGTCAAAGCCATCCTTGTGGCAGTGCATAAGCCCTCCACCAGGAAAGTGTACCTCAGTAAATGGAAACGTTTCTCCATCTGGGTGGAGCATCATAATCTAGATCCCTTTACGGCTCCTCTTCCGTCCATATTAGACTTCCTAACCGAACTTTTTCAGGAAGGCGCTAGTTGCTCAACTGTCAAAGTGCAATTGGCGGCCATATCACATTACCATGTGGGACATGATACAGGGCCTTTGATGTCGGCCAAGTTGTGTAAAACCTTTCTCAAGGGCACCTTTTTGCTTAGACCCCCTATAAAAGAAGCCGTACCACCGTGGGATCTTTCACTAGTTCTTCAAGCCTTGACTGCTCCACCTTTTGAACCTGCTGCTTCAGTAGATCTCAAATTCTTGTCCTGGAAAACAGCATTCCTTGTAGCCATTACTTCTGTGAAAAGAGTTTTGGAGCTTCAAGCTCTTTCTGTGAAGCCTCCTTATTTGATCTTTCACCCGGACGAGTGTACCTCAGGATCAGTCCCTCTTTTCTTCCCAAAATAGCATCAGAAACCAATATAAATCAATCCATAAATTTACCGTTTTTCTTTCCAAAATATCGGAATAAAGGAGAGTACAAGCTGCACTCATTAGATGTTCATAGGCAGCTACGCTTTTATACTCCTAGAACGGCTGGTCATTGACAGTCCGACCAGCTGTTAGTTTCCTTTGCCAAATTTAATTTGGGGAAAACAATATCAAAAGTATCTCTCTCACGCTGGATTTCTCAATGTATACTATTAGCGTACCAAGCCTCTGGGAGACCCGCACATGAAGGAGTTCGCGCACATTCCACTCGTTCCATCTCTACTTCTGCAGCCTTCAAGTCTAGAGTCCCATTGGATGATATTTGTTCGGCAGCTACTTGGGCCTCATCTCATACCTTTATTAACCACTACAAACTGGACGTGATTTCTAGAGGGAGAGCATCCTTTGGCTCTGCGGTGCTTCACAATATTCTTCCATGATGGCCACCCAAGGTTCAGGTAGCTGGGGACTCTGTCCCACAGGTTGCTGACAAATGAAGTCCCTACTTCAGATTAAGTTATGTACTCACCATAACGTTTCATCTGAGTAGGTAGCTTCATTTGTCTGCAACCATCCCCCCTCCTTCCCCCTGGCCTTCTTCGGATCTATCTTAGTTGGATACCCGTTTTGGGTATATATTGAGGGGCAAACTCGATCTGAGGTCATGGAGGGTTGGCAGGGGATTATGGGTGACGGGAGGAGCTAGGAGCTCAGATCCATTAGCTTGAAACAAGTTGCAGGCTCGGATCAGATATTGGATCCAAGACCCACAGGTTGCAGACAAATGAAGCTACCTACACAGATGGAACGTTATGGTGAGTACATAACTTCTTGTTTAGCAGTGGCAGGGAGTTTCTAACTTGAAATCGTTGATTCCTCCGAACAAAGGGCTGTCAAATACATCCGTATGAGAGCTTTCCTCCCACCCTGGCAATTCCTTAATTTTTCCACAACTTCTAAATCATCGGTTCTCTCTTGGGCAACACATTGTTTCAGACAAGAAGCTGTTCCTCCTCCTCAGTTAGGAAAGGGGTTTTATTCAAGGCTGTTTGCCAAAGAAGGAAGCTTGTTGATCATTTCTGGACCTTTCCTTTCTGAGACGCTTGTTGCTCCTTATTCCCCTTTGAGTTTCCAAGTGACCTTAGATTTAAAATATTTATAGGTTTCAGGTGTTTCTAAATGCTTTCTGTTCCTGGATCACATCAGTTCTTTGCCTTGCCCTTAAGGCTGTCTACTGTTCTGGTGGTGGTCTCGGTGTCTAGCTCTTGGATAGCCTAGTGCAAGATATTTGTGTTTTGTCGTATTTAGATGAGTTGTGCATCTTTGCAGAGTTTCAAAGTGTCAGAATCTCACTTGGGTAAGGGATCTATGCAGGCTGAGATTCCAAAAGAACATTTGGCAGTCTTTTCTGACTCCTCCTCACTGGATTGTTTTCCTGGGGTGTCTGCTGGACACCTTAGTTCAATCTGTATTGAGCACTATTGCCGAGGTTTTCCAGTCAGACTTTTATCTCAGCAAGGGAATTCCTCAGGACTCCGAGTCTCATGGCATCTATGATGCTCCTGATACCTCTTGCAAGGCTCCACATGAAAGATATAATGGTACTCGAAGTCTGTATGGTCCTAGCATCAACAACCCTAGGCTTTTTCAGATTCCAGTTTTGGGGTTTGTGAAAAGGAAGATCATGTGGTGGAGATGTCTGATTTCTCCAAATCCACATCTCCAGTTCTTCCCTCCTGCTCCAGCACAGTCTGTCTCAATACCTCAGACTTTGCTTGAAGAGCAGTTTCTGTGGAAACGGGTGTCTGCTCTTTGGCACAAAAAAGGCAGACCAACACACAACTGAGATGTTGGCTGCTATAAATGCTCTGTATTCACTCAGTCATCTATGGTTCCAGGAACCCCTAGAAGAGTCTTATAAATGCTTTATACTGACTCTCATTTGTGGTTCCTAGGACCCCCTACAAGTGTTTACAGACAGCACCTCAGTTATGTGGTGCATAAGCATGCAACTCTATGCAGACTAGCTGTGGTAGCCTGGGCTATAGCTTTTCAGCATAACCAGACTTTACAGATATCTTGCATTCCATCATAATAAAATAGTGTGGCAGACAAAGCTGAGCAGGACCAGGATAGATCCTTACAAAAGGGAACATAGACCAAAGGGTATTCTAAGATTTCCATAGGGAACATCTCAAATAGATTTCTTTTCACCTGCTCTAAATGATTAATTGGCAAAATTATGTTCCACGACTCTGAAGGTCATTATGGTGACTCCCTTCTGGCCAGGCAACAGTGGTTCTTCGTTCTGGAAATGTTCAGGAACAATTATTTCAAACTTCAAAGACTTGCCACATCCTGACCCCAAACAACTGCAACTGACTACCTGGATGCATTTTAATACGTTTTAGGCACCTCTTTTTTTTTTTTTTTTTTTCTGAAGATGTGCATCAAGAATTAACTACTAAGAAAACTTGCTACTAGAAAATTGTGTATTAGCAAATGGAAAACATTTTCTGTGTGGTACCAAGGAAAGAACCAACGCTCATTCAGAGCTAATGTTTCTCTGGTTCTATGTTTTATGTGAATTACTATCCTATGGCCTGTGTTACTCAGCCAAAGTTCATTTGGCAGCCGTTTCAGCATGTCTGCCCATTGATCCCCCTCTTTCAATACAGTCTCGTGTGAAAATGTTTTTGAAAGGGGTGTTGCATATGAAGCCTCCTAGAAAAATGGGCAACTCCTCCATGGGATCTTAATTTTGTCTCTCAGAAACTAACTCTTGATCCATTTGAGCCAGCTCATTCATCAGGCTGTTTTTAACCAGAAACATCTTAAATTATCACATTTGACATAGGGAATCATAATTTATATGAATGAAAACAAACCATATTGACATAAATTTGGTTGCGAGCATTATACATCACAAACCATACTCATAGTTTTAGTTGCAAACATACATCACTTATCTATCCAGTCATTGTCAAACATTACATAGCTCATTCAAATCCTGCCTTCTTTTAAACCTTGTTCATCCTCTGAATGTTTTGTTCCCACAGTTCCAATTTTTTCTATGCAATTTCTCTTACCCTTTTTCCTAAAGATCTCATTTCCAGTTGTTTTATTTCTGTTACTATATTTACTTCTTCTAGTAAAGTTAGTTGAGACTTTGATTTCAAATTTCTGGTAAGTGCTTTTCTGGCAGCCACCATAATTAGATTCAGCAAGGCCTTGCCATGTCTAGGCAATTCAGATTCTGTATCATAGCTCAAAAAAATTACTTCGTTAGTTGCACCAGTTTGCTCACCCAGTATCTGACAGCGCTGTCTGCAGGGAATCTTTAGTCTGCCAACTCATTACACTCCCAGAAACTGTTCCCAGTTACCTCTTTCTTCCCTGTCATAACTCCAAGATTTGCTGACTACCAGAGGAAAAATTCTTTGACGTCTAAGCAAAGTGTAACTCTATCTTTTTTCTTTATTGAAACATTTCTATCCACCATTTTAATCTCTCTGCTTCTAATCTACACATTTAAACTTCTTTTCTCTCCATATTTGACCATACTTTCCTCTTTTCACAGCCAATCTACTTTATTTGTATTATATAACTTGAAATTAAGAGAATATTCTGTAATATTCCTTGTACTCCCCTCTTTACTTTCGTGCTGAGTTGTTTCTGTTTTGCAATCTGTGTACTTGGTATTTTTTATGTCTATGGGATGTATTTTTTATATTATCTTAGCAAACTTACTTTGTATGTATTTACTGTGGAGCTTTTCTCCCTGGGTCTCCACTGAAAAAAGGGCTCTGTCCCAGTTGGAGTAACCCGGTCAACAAATGTCAAATAAATTAAGATCCTAAATCTTCTAGACTGTTGCATTCCCCCATGGTTTCTTTGTGAATTGCTTATCCATCTCTCTTCCCAATCCTTTCTAACCTCCTCTGATTCTTATAGTTATCATGCAATATTTTGCATGCTCTACTAATTCATTTTTAACAGCAGCTTCTGTTCAAGATTCTACTTAAAACTCGCAGTGCTTGTCTTTTGCTTAGGATCCCCTATTTCTTTCTGTTGGCCTATACTAGGGAATGCAGTCTCTAGCCTGCACTCAAAATAAATTCTTGGCCTCTTCCCATTTTCTTACCTTTCTCTAATTATTTGCTCCCAATATCTTGGTTCTTTTGCCAGTTTTCTCCTATAAATTTCAACCCCTTCTTGCCTATTGTTTGTATCCCTATTGGCAGAATCTCCTTTCTTCATTCCCAAGTTGGCTTAGTTCTTGGAATACTTTCTGCTACTTTATGACCACAATATTCTGTATGGTTGTTATTCTTAAGGATCTGCATCAAAAATCCAAGTCTCTCCTTTGTTGAGACCCCCCGTTCCACTTTGAATTATTGGTTTCTGCTTGTGCTACATATAGAAGCCTTAACTGTGTAACTCTGAAATGCCCCTTAAAATAGGGTAATCCCAAACCGCCTTGTTCAGTTGACAGAATCATTGTATCCCACTTGACTCTTGCTGTCTTCCACTCCCAGTTAAAATCCTTCAGCTTTTTATTAATTGCTATCCACAACTTCTCCTCTGGTTGACAAATAATATGCCTGACCTGTGTATAAAAAAATATTTTAACTGCTTGTATCTTGCTATCCATATCCATATAACAGAGCTTCCAATTTCTCAATTTTTTTTATTGTCTTTTGTTTAGTCTATTCCCCCCCCCCATCCTTAGCTGCCACACCCGAATCCTTTTTAATCCATACTCCTAAGTACTTCAATCTGATGTTGTCAATCTTCTTTCATTCTTGACTAATGGATTCTTTTCTGACCTCTCTGAACTGACTCAGCCATTGTACATAGATGTTATGTGATCCTATCTCGCCTACATTCTGTACTGATGGGTTCGGAGCCGATCCCTCGGCTCCGACTCGGCACACTTATGCTATAGAGCGAGGCCTCTTATTGGCTGAGCTATCTTTATCCCAGGATGCACCACCGCTAATCCCCCAGATCTCATTTGCCGCTAACAAGCTTAGACGTGGTCTCAACTTGGCTGGGCTAAGTAGTACTATTTATTTAGGCTTTTTCCTGTCGCAAATTTCCTTACTTTGAACCCAAAAGCAGTTTTAACAGCTATTGTTGTTATATAAGTGTGACTGGTTAATTTCTGTTGAGAAATTCGTGATTTGTTTAGTCAGGGAAGGTTTCCCGTTTTAGTTAGAGGGGCCTTCCCCTGTTGCTTTGCTACTAGTGTCTGTTTCTTGGGTCAAGTACCCGTTTAAGTTAGAGGGTCTTGACTCTCTTTCTCTCTTTTCTGTCTAACTGTTTAGTGTAAAAAAAATATATATATATATATATATATATATATATATATATATATATTTGTTAAATTGTTAAATTTGTTTAAATTTGTTGAATTTACTTTACCAAAGTTAGTGTTTTTCACTTAGTTAGACCGTTATGTCTAAAGAACACAAACCCTCCGGGTTTAAGAAATGCACGAGGTGTGGTTTTAAAATGTCCATAACGGACGACCACTCCTCGTGCGTCTATTGCTTAGGTGCCAAGCACCTACAAGAATCGTGCAGTGTGTGCCACGCGTTCTCATCAAGAGTCCTCCAGGAGAGGAAGAACAAATTAATCCTCAAGGGATTAATCAAGCCTTCCTTCGAGGAGGCTTTATCTTCCTCTCAGTCTCCTTCTAAAAAGAAGAAAGCGTTGGCTCCGACGTCAGTCGGAACCGACCGCTAAAAAATCTAAGCAGACTTCTCCATCGGCTCCACGGACTTCGGAGCCGAGGTCGGAACGGTCTGCCTCGATGCCTCCAGCCTCAACCCCTCTGGTTTCGGAGCCGAGGTCTGGGGCATCGAGAGGCGGGTCACCCTCATCGGCTCCACTGATATTGGAGCCGATAAGGGTTACCGGCTCAGACTCTTCCCCCTCGGAGCCGAAGTCCTTATCGGCACCGAGGGAAATTTCTTTGAGATCTTCCTCGGAGCCGATAGTTGTTGAGTCCATTCGGAGCCGGTCCCCGAGCCCTTCGGAGCCGATGGAGAAATCGGTTCGGGCCCGATCAGTATCCTCTAGATCATCCAAGATGTCTGATTCGGACATCGACAGGGTGCTCCTTCAACTCTTCCAGTCTCCGGTGTTCCAAAAGCTAGTTTCGGCTCCAGCCCATTCGGCTTCGGAGCCGATGGTCCACTCCCCTACTGTGGTTCCTCCTCCAACAGCTTCAGCACTGTTGGAGCCGGTGCTGGTGGAACCAGTGGAGGTGTTAGGGTCGGGCCCGACCCTTGCTCCAACTCCGGCTCTTAGGTCGGAGTTCAGTACACGGACTTCTTCCTTCGGCCCTGGGGGGGAGGCTTCGGGATTGATGCTTTCGGTCCCAAGTCTCCCTCTTGGTGCGTCGGCGGCGGGAGTGCCGTCCACTGTCTTGGCCACGGAGATGGGACCCTCCCAGGATTCTGGTATTCCCGCTTTCAGGGCTATGAGGAGTGCATTAGCCAAATCTTCCTTGGCTACCTCCATGGTTTCCCCAGCTCCTTCCCTGCATACGGAAACTGGGTCGTTGGCAGTCCCCCTGTCCTTAGACAGCGGAGCCCCGGGGCCTCAGGTTACCCCCACTGGGGTTTCTCCCCCTCCTGGAGGTCCTTCTGAAGCCTCTTCGGAAGAACCCCCCAGGAAAAGATTGTGCAAGAGGAAGCACGTTGACTCCCCTGATGAGTCTCTAACGTCCGACACCGATCTCGATGATGCAGAGGGTTCCCCTAAGTCGTCCTCGGATGATGTCTCCTTTGCAGACATCCTTGAAGCCCTAAAACAATGAGGCGGCTGGCAGTCCAAACCTCCCTCTGCTGATGAGTCGGTGTTCCTGAAGGCCTTCGGGGCTCAGCCCTCCGCCTCCTGGGTGTCTCCGCCCTTCGATGAGCCCTTGGATTTGATCTGTCGAAGGCGGGAACACCCAGACTCTGTGGAACCGGTGCCTGCTCGTCCGAATAAGTTCCTTCGGCCCCCTGAAAAGAGTTTTTAACTAAAGGTGTGGCTGTAGATGCTTTGGTGGTGGCATCTGCTACCCCGCAAGATGTAGCAGAGGCTTTGACGTCCATCCATCCTCCTAATAAGGAGTCTAGGAGCATGGATCGGTACGGAAAGCGCACCCTCAGTTCAGCGGCCTTTACACTGAGGTCCTTGAACTACCTTACGCACTTTACCAGATTTCAGAGGGATCTGATTAAGGAGCTATCCGATACCCTCTTGGGTAACCTGCCTGAGGAGCTGGCCCAGACGGTTGGCTCTCAGCTGGCTACAATGTCGTCCATTTCGAACTCGTCCATGAGGCTCATTTCTTATGCGGCCGAAGGCGAGTAGAGCGGCGGTACAGGCATTGCTCTACGGAGACAAGCCTGGCTCCGCCTGTGTCATTCGCGGAGGCCTTTAAGTCTTCATTTGCCGACGCCTTCGATGGGTCCTCCTGTTTGGACCCAAGGTAAAGGACACACTAACCCGCTGTGAACAGGAGGGTAAGACTCTGACTGCCGTAGGGGCGATTTTCCACTCCCTTCGGCCTTATCCCAAGGCTAAAAGAGGAGGGAAAATGTGGTTCCGTAGATCTCAGAAGCCTTACCCTCTCAGCAGGAGGATTCCCCTTCTAGAGGCAGAGGAGGGAAATTCTTCGAAGACGCCGTCCCAGAGGCGGCAGAGGCCCTCGCAACACTGGAGACCGCGAGTCCTTTCGTGGCTCTTCAGCCTTCCATAGTCCCTGAGGGATTGCCCGGCTGTGCAGCTCCGGAGCCAGTCGGGGGTCTTTTCTCGAAGCACCTAAAGGCCTGGGAAGGTATCACTCAGGACCGATGGGTGCTCCGGATTATAGCCGGAGGTTACTCCATCCCATTCTCACACACACCCCCTCAGCCCAGAAAAATCCCGGACCCGCCACCCAGTCAACGGGATATCGCAGCCTCAGAAGTTTCAAAGCTGCTGCAAAAAGGAGTCATCCAACCGGTCCCCGCAGACCAGATCGGATTAGGGAATTACTCAAGTTTCTTTTTGGTGCCAAAAAAGACCGGGGACTTGAGGCCCATTTTGGACCTCAGCATCCTAAACTGTTCAGTCAGAAAGTCCAAGTTCCGAATGGTCACCCTACAAACCATTCTCCCATTGCTGGAGAAGGGTGTTTGGATGTGCTCCATAGATCTCAAGGACGCTTATTACCATATCATGATACATCAAGCGTCCAGGAGACATCTGCACTTCAGCCTAG
The DNA here is from genome assembly GCF_019279795.1 of Protopterus annectens. Lineage (NCBI taxonomy): Eukaryota > Metazoa > Chordata > Ceratodontiformes > Protopteridae > Protopterus > Protopterus annectens. Next base: position 1,041,032,187 of record NC_056745.1, on the reverse strand, counting down.
GAGGCAGTCATTTTCAGTTCCGTGCGCTGCCCTCTGGTCTCACCACAGCCCCCAGGGTGTTCACCAAATGTTTGGCGGTCGTGACTGCTCAGCTGAGAAGTCTAGGATTCCAGGTGTTTCCGTATCTAGACGACTGGCTCCTAACTGCCACCTCCAAGCATCTACTATTGCGGAGCCTACAAGCCACTATATCACTGGGCAATTCCCTTGGAATCACCTTCAGTTGGCTAAAGTCTGTGTTGCTGCCATCTCAACGCATAAGATTCATAGGGGTAGAGATAGACTCAAACCAAATGCGGGTCTATCTACCTACAGACAGGATACTAACCATACAGGCTCAAGTTCGAGCCTTACTTCCCAGATCCAAAGCCCCAGCCAGAATGGTCCTGCAGCTATTAGGATCCATGTCCACCACGGTTCTTCTAGTTCCCCTGGCAAGGTTGCACATGAGAATTCTTCAGTGGCTTCTTTCAGCTCAGTGGTCCTTCCAGGAACTCCCTCTCAGTCACCTCATATGGATCACGGAATCTTGCAAACGGGACCTTCGCTGGTGGCTAGTGCCCTCCAACTTGGATCAGGGCCGACCCTTTGTTCTACCCCCTCCGGCGGCCATTTTGACCACGGACGCCTCCCAGACGGGGTGGGGGGGGCATTCCCTGGGCAGGTCAGTCCAAGGCAAATGGCACTCGGAAGAGACTTTGCTTCATATCAACGTCTTAGAAATGAGGGCAGTGTTTGTCCCTTCAAGCCCTTCACGATTGTCTCCCTCAGGGCGTAATTGCTGTTCACTCAGACAACATGTCAGTTGTCTGGTACCTGAACAAACAGGGAGGGACCAGATCCTACCCTCTGTGCAGAGAAGCCATGAGAGTTTGGGAATGGGCAGTCTCGACCAAACGCTTCCTAGTGGCTACTCACATACCGGGCAAGTCCAATGTGATAGCCGACAGATTGAGCAGAACCATCCTCTCTCCTCACGAATGGTCACTGAATATAACAGTGGCAAGTCAGATTTTCAGCAAATGGGGAGTTCCGTGTTGCGATCTCTTCGCGACTCCTCTGAATGCAAAGTGCAGAGCGTTCTTCTCCCTAACCCCGGCTCCGGGGAAGAGCCCCATGGATGCATTAGTCCATCCTTGGCCCACCGGCCTGCTTTATGCCTTCCCTCCAGTTCCTCTCCTTCCCAGAGTGATTCAAAAGGCATCTCTCTTGGGGAGCAAAATTATCTTAATTGCTCCTTACTGGCCTCGTCAAGTGTGGTTCCCCTATCTTCGGAGACATGCTCTGGAAGGTCCATGGTTCCTGGATCAGATCCCAGACCTACTTGTTCACCAGTCGGGACTATTCCACCAGTCCCTACACACCTTAAAATTGACGGCTTGGCTCCACCTCTTCCGACGATAGTCAGGAGTCATACATTGGAAGCAGATGTTGTACACATATTATCTTCGGCCCATAAGTCGGCTACAAAGAAACTGTATGCTAGCAAATGGAAAAGATTTGCTATTTGGGCTCAACTCCGGGGCCTGGACCCCATTTCTATTCCCATAGCAGAGGTACTAAAATTTTTGACTTCTCTTTTCAATCAAGGCTCTTCAGTTTCTACCATCAAGGTACAGTTGGCAGCAATCTCTAATTTTCATGAATCCATAGACCCACCTTTAATGAGCAACAGATTGTGTAAAACCTTCTTGAAAGGTGCTGCTCTATTAAGATCTCCGATTTCTCATCCTGCACCTCCATGGGATCTCGATATAGTGTTACGCGCCTTGACTTCTTACCCCTTTGAACCGGCAGCTACATGTGACATAAAGTTCCTATCATGGAAGACAGCCTTTCTGGTGGCGATTACTTCTGCCAGAAGAGTTTCAGAGCTTCAAGCTTTGTCTGTAAAACCCCCGTACTTGGTTTTTCACAAAGATAGAGTATCCCTCAGGCCAAATCCTTCCTTTGTCCCTAAAATTTGTTCTAGTTTCTGCTTACAACAATCGTTAGAGCTTCCAGTTTTTTTCCCAAAATACTCTAACAAAGCGGAGTTCATATTCCACACACTAGATGTCCACAGACAGTTACGTTTTATTTAGACAGGACCAAACAAACAAGGAAAACAGATCAGTTGTTTGTATCCTTTGCAGATAACAAATTGGGCAAAGCTGTCACAAAGGTCACTATTGCCAAATGGATCAGGGATTGTATTACTCAAGCTTATTTTTATTCTAACAAAGAGCTTACCACCTCTGTCAAGGCTCATTCTACAAAGGCTATGGCTACTTCGATAGCATTTCATTCTAAGCTTGCTATTAGTGACATTTGTGCTGCGGCTACATGGTCTTCCCCGCACACCTTCATTTCCCACTACAAATTAGATGTGGCATCTAGAGGACGAGCTTCATTTGGTTCCACAGTGCTCAGGAGTGTTTTCCAATGAGCCACCCGGGATTTAGGTGCTAGAGACGCTGTCCCATCAGTACAGAATGTAGGCAAGATAGGATCACATAACATCTTTTAGTTATGTACTCACCATAACTTTAGATGTTTGGGATCCATCTCATCTACATTCCTAATAACCCACCCTCCTTCCCCCTTCCTTGGAGATCAGAGGATATCAGAAGGTCCGAATCCTGTTGTTTCATCTTGAAACATCTAACAATGTTATATAATCAAGTTGTGCATGTGTGCATGAATGCGGACAAACAAGATCTGGGGGATTAGCGGTGGTGCATCCTGGGATAAAGATAGCTCAGCCAATAAGAGGCCTCACTCTATAGCATAAGCGTGCCGAGTCGGAGCCGAGGGATCGGCTCCGAACCCATCAGTACAGAATGTAGGCGAGATGGATCCCAAACATCTAAAGTTATGGTGAGTACATAACTAAAAGTTCGTGTCAGCCAAAAACTCTCGAGCTAAGGCTCTACCCACAATGCCTCTCCCCATTACCTCAGATCTTTTTTGCTGCTTAGAAAATTGGACACATCAGCCGATGCTCTCAGCCAAGTGCTTTAAATTTCTTTTTCTAAATTTTTTTGTTTAGAATTTCTTGCTAGATAATTTTGTGACTTCGTCGTTAAGTGAATGACTGTGTTTCTGGCAGTTCTACCCACTCTCCTTTTACCTTTTGGTAACTTTTTACCATCACTGGTATCAGGCCCTCCACTTTCCTTCTATTATCGTTGGTAATCTTGTATACCATTGTTGTTATCCCCTTTTCTCCCTTTATCCATTTGGGTATTTTCTTATACCATAGTTGGTATATTTAATTTAAAAAAAAAATAGTATTCCTTTCCTGTCCTTCCTCTCTGGTGTGTGTGTGTGTGTGTGTGTGCGTATATTAGTGACCAAACTAACTTTTCAATATGTTAGATAAGCAAAAGGGGGACATCTGGATTTAAGCAGTATCAAGACTGTGGCAGAGAGATGCCCAATTCTGATGGGGTATCTTTTCTGCATGTATTGCTTAGGGTGCCCCTCACTTAGACTTGTAGGGCTTTATCACCCATACTTTAGCTGAAAGGCGCAACAAATGTATTTTGAAAGGCTTATTGAAATGTTCCTTTACTGAAGCCCTATCTAAGGTGGAGACTTCAAAAATCTCCTAAACCTTAAGTAAAGAAAAGAAGCCACTCTGTGCCGACCTCCCCTACAGCACATGAATCTAAGTCGCAAAAACCGCAGGTTCCGAGGGTTTCTTCAGAACTTAAAACTACGGTATGGAAACTGACAATAACTTCACCTTCAGCACTGAAAACAACCAAGTCCTCATTGGTGCCGACAGTCACTGAACCGACTCAGCACTGACCACTACTTTGGCGATGACTACCTCTTCGGCACTGACAACAGTTGCTGTTTAACTTCCATTGTCATCTCATTCGGTTCCACAATCTCCATCCATGCATCAACCTATGGTGCCAAAAGTCAGTCTCCCAGTTATTACCAGGACTAGATACTCTCCTTCAGTGGACCTCTTTTTGGGTCAACAACCAAGCCCCTTTCTAGATAGGCCTGAGTCCTTTCGGTAATGTCCGTCCGTTCCTCCAAGAGTTTATCAAAAGTGGATGTAGTCAGATTAATGTATCAGCTTTTGGCAGCCAGAGGCTACCCTGCACCATCACAAACCTCTCTCCCACCCGGAGCTGAGGTTTATTCTCCAAGGAATCCACCAGTTTATCCTCCTTCAACCTCATTTCAGGACTTGGAGCCGCCCCCCTTTCAACGCTCCCAGTGTCAGTTACCTCTGTGCCGACGGTGGATTTCACTACTGTGCCAGAGTCGAGACTGTGGTCTTGGGCTCCTTGGGATCCATCGCAACGATAATAGGGACTGCGGTTTGGCTGTCTGCTCAGAGATCCTTGCACATGTTCTGGTTATTTCCACAGTTTTGTCTACGGCTCCTGGGGCCATGGCAATTTTGAGCCCTCTCTCAGCTCCTACTCTGGGTGGCGGCTCATCAGAGTGGGGTGTGACCCCAGTTCCAAGGTTATCTTTCTTGGTTCTTGGCTCCCATCCCTCCTCAGGCAGGCCTGCCTTCCAGATTATGGAGAGCTTTGGCCTCAGCAGGCTCCCAGCTGGTTCCATCCTCGGAATGCCATATTTTGTTTCCTCTGGTTTGCAGCTGTCACCGTCTGCTACGTCAGGACAGCGGGCTTGAGAGCTGCAAGATATCCCGGTTTGGGTCCCCCCTCTTCTGAGTCCTCCTCAGAACCTCCCCCTGAGGAAACCAAGAGGATGTGCAAGAGGAAACACTTGGATTCTCCTGAAGAATATTTCACTGAAGACTCAGATTACGATGAAGGGGAAGGGTCCCCATGGTCACCCATGGAAGATGTCTCCTTTGGAGACATCCTAGAAATATTAAAACCGATGGGTGATTGGAAGCCGTCAAACCCATCCTTTGAAGAGTCTGTGTTCTTGCAAACTTTTAGTGCCTGCCCTTCTACTTCTTGAGTGATGCTGCTCGCTGATAAGTTGATCATTCAGCGAGCATGGAAGGCTCCTGACTCCATAGAGCTTATTCCCTGGAGAACCGGATAAGATTATTTCATCCCCGGAGAATCAGCCCCATTGGTCTAAGTGTCTAGCAGGGATGCCATGAAGGTGGTGGCTGCCACCAAAAGAGAACTCGCCGAGGAGAGTTCAACTATCCATCCTCCTAACCAAGATATTAGGATTCACGCCTGGATGCGCTTGTGAGATATTGTGGAACCCTTTAAGTCTTCCTTTATCAACACTTCTGTTGATGCATTTCTTTGTTTGGCCCAAAAGTCAGAGACACAAAAGCCAGGTGTAAAAAAGATGGAAAGACCCTTTCTGCTGTGGGCGTCTGTTTGTCCACTTTTCAACGACCTTGCTCCAAGAATTAGAGGACTGGAAAAATGTGGCTCAAGAAGACCCAAGGGCCATTTTGGGGCACACTTGGTGACTATTCCTCCCCGGGGCGGAGGGGGGATTTCGTCTGGAAGGCTCTTCTCCCATGGCAGAGAAGGGTCCATGTAAACAGGGCTCCAGAGATTCCTTTACTGGGCAAACCCTATCAACGCTCCTGAGCAGAGGCCTGATTGCTTATCTCTGGAAGCAGTCGGGGGAAGGTTCTCTCTGCACAATTCAGCCTGGCTTACAATAACATTGGATACCTGGGTGCAGAAAATAATTAACAGAGATTACCATATTCCCTTCAATCTTTGTCCAAAGTCCCAAATGCTTATCCCCGATGTTCCACCCAGTCAGAGGGATCTAGCAGCACTAGTGATTCAAAACCTGCTTCAAAAAGAGTCATCCAAGTAGTCCCACCAGACTAAATAGGATCCGGATTCTACTCAAGATTCTTTTTAATGCCAAAAAAGGCAGGGGACTGGAGACCAATCTTGGATCTTAGCCTATTCATATTTATACAACAGGAAAAAATTCCAGATGGTCATGGTTCGATCAATCCTTCCCTTTCTAGAGAAGGACAATTGAATGTGCTCTATATAGGTCTTCAGGATGAGTATTACCACATAAAATTTGACAAATGCTCCAGAAGGTGCATCTGCTCCGGCTAGAAGCCATTCATTACCAATTTCGAGCACTGCCCTTCAGTTTCACCACAGCCCCCATGGTGTTCATCAAATTTTGAGATTTTAAGTATTTTGCTTCAGATTATTTAAGTTTTTCTGCATTGCCGCCTATTTTTGAGCATTTTCTGGCTTGTTAAACTTGATTTCTGTGTTAGTAACTGTATTTAGAACACAACCTAGAGCTGATTACTGAATTTCCTGCCTGCACTTATTTTTAAAATCGTTTTTTTTTTTTTTTTTTTTTTTTTTTTTTAAACTTGCATTTTATCTGTCTCTGGCCTAGCACTCAAGTGTGGGGTCATTTACTGCACTGTTCTAACTTGTTGATACTTGTGAACCTCTGCTTTCCTTAAAAAAAAAAAAATCTTGCTTTTTTCCCACTTTTCTGAGATTTAAAAAAGTTCAGTTACAGATTTGCTGTTCTGAACTGTTTGTAAGTTTCTTGGAGGCCATTGTTTGCTTGGGCTAAAGGGAAGTCTCTGTGTTCATCAGTGGCAGTGATAAACATTGAGCAGCCTGCCTGCCCCTGTGTGAGTGGTTACTGCCTTGAAACTGTAGTTTTATTGGCCATTTTGGGTCAGTTCCAAACTCCTTGATCTCCCTCTCTTAAAACCCTCTTTTGCGCATAGAGCAACATCGGGCAGCGCCGCCTAATTGGGTTTAAAGTATTCCTGGCTCCACAAAGTCTGCTCTTCACTTTTTCCCTTAGAACTGCTCTATCTCTCAAATTAAACACCATATTCTCATTCTAAGGCCCCTCACTGGTCCAAATAAGTAATCTTACAAGTTAGCACTAATAAACCATAAGCACTACTTACTCTTATATTCTCTACGATTACCTTTTCCCCTATTGGTCCGTTTTAATTCAGTTCCCTATATTACTCTAGCATGTCCAAAGGTCAGTCAATGGTTTCCTCTCCAGTCCAGCTGGTGAATCTGGGAATTTTGAGGCAATGTTACAACTGTCTCATGTACACAGACAACCCTCTCTCTCCTCCTCCAAACAGGTTCAAATAAATGTGAGAGGTGCAACCATATAGCCAAACTGGAGGCTGAGCGCTCTCATCTCAAAACTGGTGTAACCAGTCAGGAGGAGAAGGTAATCTCACACAACACAATTCCAGTAACACATAGTCCCACCACAACAGCGAACCAAACACATAAAAACACAAAAACATATTCGGAGGCTCTAAATAAAAATCTACCTAAGCAACAGAGACCTCCAAAGCAGACATCCAAGCAAACGCTACCCCAAAACAAAACACGTACAACACGTAGCACACAAAGTCAGTGTGCCAAGCAGTCACAGCCCTTAAGGCTGAATAACACGCCCGATACCCTTGTAATAGGTGACTCTATTGTCAGACAAACTGACGTCCCGCTCACCAGGCTGAATAAAGACAAGGTCACAGTGAGCTGCCTGTCGGGCGCTAGGATCCGCCACATAACGCAAGCACTCAGGTCCCTCCAAAGCAAATACAAATATGACTCAGTCATTGTACATGCTGGCGTGAATGACCTGAGACGTACCTCCCTCGACTACATGGAAAGAGACATAGAGGAGCATCTTACCCTCACCTAGAATGATGCCACAGTATAAAGACAAAATGATCGATTTAACAATTGGCTAAAATTTTGGTGTCATTCAAAGGGGATCCAGTGTCTGTCAGCCTGGGATGACATGCTCGACAAGCCACGTTGCTTCGCTAGGGACGGCTTGCAGCTGTCACCCCTGGGCTTTCGGATATTGGCAAAGGCTCTTCCCACCCCCATAGTGCCTTTTTAGGCAAGGCTCAAAAGTCAAACCCACCTCCATAGACAGCACAAGGAACAAGAAACTAAGGGTAATGCTGCTAAACGCCAGAAGTCTTAACCTCAAGATGCATGCACTCGATGCCCTTCTCAGTATGGAGAACATCGATATCTGTGCAGTGACAGAAACCTGGTTCAAGGCTCCAGAGAGCACCCCAGCACTACCAGGTTATACCTCATATCATGCTTTTTGGCCCCAAAACCCGTACCGAACCACAAAGGAAGGGGGAGTTTCCATATTTATCAAGGATATCCATACCTCCAGGTTAGTGGCAGTGCACGAAGTATCCATGTACAACTGACAGTGGGCAAGACTGCTTTTCAGTTTATAGCATCCTACAGACCACCCTCTCAAAGTCAGGAATCCCACACTAAGATCTCTCCGAACACCATTATATTGGGCGACTTCAACTACCCAAACATAGACTGGGAGCATTACTCAAGCCCCAGCACCTTAGCCCAAAGTTTCCTGGAATTTATAAACTCAAATGCTATGGAACAACTAGTCACCACTCCCACAAGAGGGTCAAATGTACTAGACCTGATCATTACCAACATGGGGACTCTATGCTCCATACCAGAAGTATATCCCTTATTGGTAAGAACAGACCATAAATTAATTTCACTGGATATCCACATCCCGAACCCACTCCCAGCCCAGAAAACCACAGCGAAAAACTTCCCAAAAGCGAACTTCACACTTCTCAAAACTGAAGTGGAATCCTTCAAGGCCCCAGGGCCAGTGGAAACTACAGCCCAAACTGCAGAATCCTATATAAATGCATTCTACGGACATCTCCAGGAATGCATGGATCATGCTATCCCAAACAAAATCACGACCCAATTATCCAAAGGCAGGCGTTCAGTCTGGTGGACCACAGCCATAAATAAACTGTACAACAGAAGGAGGAAGCTACTACATGATAGAGCAAAATCCCTAAAAGGGAAGGCATCTCTGATCAGTACTAGCAAAAAAATACGATCCCTCATAAAATCCTCCAAGGCCAGCTTCGAGAGAAAAATTGCACAGGACAATAAAGACAATCATAAGGCTTTTTTCAGTTATGTTAGGAACCTGGGATGAAACTCCCAGACTTGTTCTGAGTTTATTCTAAATGACAAAAAAATACACTGAACCCACAGACATCGCCAATATCCTGGCAGACAGGTTCAGTGCAAACTTCTCCACCCCCCCCCCCCCCAAAGAGCAAGTATCTATCCCGGCAGAGTGCAGCCTCCCAAACATCTCTGATGCTCAGGTGAAGGCCACCCTCTCCAAAGCAAAAAACACTGCTTCCATGGGACCAGATGGCGTCCCGGGTTGCGTCCTACATGAACTCCAAGAAGAACTAATCCCTCAAGTAAAACTGCGGCACAATCTCAGCCTCACTACAGGATATGTGCCCAAAGAATGGCGTACAGCAACAGTGGTCCCACTCCACAAAGGTGGCACCTCTGCGGACCCTGGAAACTATCGCCCCATAAGCCTGACTAGCCTAATATGCAAGGCTATGGAGAGGATCATCATGGAACTCGTAAACAAAGACATTGGGGACCTGCAGAAACTAGATCCTACCCAATTTGGCTTCAAGGGCAGATCCTGCCTTTTGAACCTGGTCGACTTCTTCGAAACAGTCACCAAGGCCATAGATGAAGGGAAGGTAGTAAAGACAGCCTATCTGGACCTCGCAAAGGTATTTGACACAATACCCCACTCGGGCATCATAGATAAGCTATCCAGCCTAAATATAAACCCCTATGTCACAAGATGGGTCACAAACTGGCTCAAAGACAGAACCCACAGAGTCAGAGTTGCTGGAGCCATGTCAGACTCGAAACCGGTCACAAGTGGCATCCCACAAGGTTCTGTCCTGGGACCTCTCTTATTCGGTATTTACTTTTCTGAGGTACAGGCCAACGTGGGAGGACTATGGCTCAACAAGTTCGCAGATGACTGCAAACTGGGCGCCATAATCGACTCTCCAGCTGACACAAACATCCTTCAAAAATGTCTCGCAGAGACTGATAACTGGTGCCAGAGCCATGGTCTAAAGCTAAATGCCAAAAAGTGTATAGTCATACCCTTTGGCAAAAACAATGTGCCCACAAATTACCACATAGGTGGTAACCCATTAAGTACAGAGAAAATAATTAGGGATCTGGGGACCCAAGTTGATAGCAATCTCTCCTTTGACAACCACATTGCCAAAGTGGTTAGAAAGACCTTCTACATAGCCCACCTCATGATGAAAGGATTCACATCTAGATCAAGAGAGGTAATCGTGCCCCTTTATTCTTCCCTTATCAGGCCCATCATAGAATACAATGCCCCCTTTGGGATGTACCTTACCCGACACCTGCAGCAATTAGAAAGACCCCAAAAGTACCTCACCAGGAGGATCAAGGGACTCAAACAGATGCCATATGCTGCTCTGTTAAAAAAACTCCAGCTCTACTTAGTTGCATACCGCCTACTTCGAGGCGATCTATGCCTGACATATAAAGCTATGTCCAACCCAGAATTAATGGACATGCTCCACCTCAGTAAATCTAAATCCCTTGGAGCCACGCGCTCGAGGGACTTGAACCTCAGCACAGAAATAAATAGAGCATGCTGGAGGGACAGATTCATAACCCAGAGGCTCCCTTCGCTCTGGAGTAGAATTCCAATTCATGTTAGGCAGAGCACCTCACTGACTCTCCTCAAGAAGAGTCTTGATGAGTGGATGGGGGATTGTAGGTTTGTCCCGGGGATTACTTCTATGTCACTATTAGACAGAGGCACAGTAAACTAAACTTTAAAAAGGGCACAGTATACTCAAATCAAGGGGTGGCGTAAGCCAAACACAATTGAGCTAGGCTTATAAATGCCCCAGGGCCAGATAGCCTAGTATGAACCTATGAACCTAAATGCATGACAGTCGTAGCAGCTCATTTGAGATTACAGGGATTCAGCATGTTTCCATATCTGGACAACTGGCTCCTTACCTCCGCCTCCAGGCATCTACTGCTTTACGCCATAGACTTTGCTCTACATCTTGCCAACACACTAGGCATTTCAGTCAACAAAGAAAAGTCACAATAGACTCCCACCCAGGATCTGGAGTTCATAGGAACAAGGTTAAATGCAGTATCCTATATAGCCTCCCTTCCTCTCTGCAGACTTTTGAAACTCAGAGCACTACTTCAGGTAATCATTTCCCAAAACGGAGTTCCTGCTCGTCTGGTACTACAAGCTCTGGGATCCGTGGCAGTGACAATAATGTCGGTTCCTCTAGCAGTTTCACATGAGGCTGCTTCAGTGGCTCTTGGCATCACAATGGTCACTTCTAATGTCCTCCCATGTCCCATCCAGTCTTGATAAATCACTGCAAGAAGAATTCATCTTGGTGGATGAAGCCAGAAGAGAATCTATGGGGTCGTTCTTTTTCCTTCTCTCAGCTTAAGGCTGTAGTGGGGGCATTTTCTGGGAAAGACTGTTCAAGACACTTGGTCCCCGCAAGAGGCCAATTTTGCACATCAATATCCTAAAATTTAGAGCATTGCTTTTAGCGTTGCAAGCATTTCAGAAATTCAGGCTGTCCTTCCTTCGGGGACCATTGCAATCCAATCAGATAACATGTCCATAGTTTGGTACATCAACAAACGGGGGGGCAGGTCCTACCCCTCTGTCGGGAAGCTCTTAGGATTTGGCAATGGGCAATCACTTCCAACTGCTTTCTGATAGCAATACATATCTCAGGGAACTCCATGATTGCAGACAAACTGAGCAGATGAATCCTCCTGCCTCATGAGTAGTCTCACGAGTACAAAGTAGTGACTAAGATCTTTCGTCGATGGGGTCAGCCTTGCTGTGACCTGTTCACTTTTCCCATAAACTACAAATGCAGCAGCTACTTTGCCCTAATCGCCCTTTACGGGGAATCCCTTAGAGATACACTTCTTCTCGATTGGCCCCCAGGACTCCTGTATGCCTTTCCCCCAATTCCACTGATTCCCCAGTTTCTGAGGAAAGCCCAACGGTTGAGAAGCAAAGTGATTCTCATTGCACCATACTGGTCCCATCAAGTCTGGCTTAGTTTCTTTGGCCTCTTTTGGTTCACCATCTGTAGACTCTGGACCCAGCTCCAGACCTACTGTCTCACCTTCATGGTTTGGTGCATTCCAGTCTTCAAAATCTCAAGCTGACTGCTTGGTTTCTCCGATTCCAGTAATTGCCAGGCAGAGTAACTTGTCCTCTCCAGTGTAAAAGATACTTCTGGCCTTCCATAAGCCATCCATCAGAAAGCTTTATCTTGTCAAATGGAAAACATTTTCAATTTGGACGACTGCAAATCACATAGACCCTTTCTCGGCATCGGTTGACAAGGTACTGGACTATTTAGCTACCTTGTTTGAAATAGGGGCCTCTATGTCTACAGTTAAGGTTCATTTGGGTGCCATTTCACTTTCATAACTGTTTTGATGACCATTCCTTGATGTCTCATCATCTGTGCAAAATTTTTCTTAAAGGCGCCCTGCATTTAAAACCCCCTTTCAAGGACCCTGTAGCGCTGTGGGATTTGACCTTAGTCTTACTATGTTTAGTTGAATAGCCCTTTGAGCCAGCAGCCATTTGCAACCTCAAGTTCTTACCTTGGGAGACTCTCCCTAGTAGCTATCATGCCTGCTAGGAGAATTTCAGAGTTAAAGGCTGTGTGAAACATCCATACGTCATTTTTCACTGAGTATCACTCAGAACCAATCCCACCTTCCTTCCTGAAGTGGTATCCGAGTCTAATATTAACCAGTCCATAGACATACCAGTCTTCTTCCCAAAATTTACAAACAAAGGAGAGTACTGTCTACACTTGTTAATGTCCACAGACAAGTACGTCTTTATTTGGACAGAATGAAATCTTCTAGAAAATCAGACCAACTATTTCTATCATTTTTAGGACCCAGGCTGGGCAAGCCTATATCAAAGGTCACCTTATCAAAATGGCTAAGAGACTGTATTCCCTTTATATATGACCACAAATGGCTAAGAGACTGTACCTTTAGAGATATATATATATATATATATATATATATATATATATATATATATATATATGTGTGTATATACATGACCAAAATAAACTCAAGTTATCAACTACCGTTAGAGCTCATTCTACAAAATATGTTTCCACTTCAGCTGTCTTCCATTCCAGAGCTTCTATGGAAGACGTGCAGCTGCAGCTTGGGCTACTCTGCATACCTTTACAAGTTAGACATGATCTCCAGGGGATGAGCATCCTTTGACTCTATGGTGCGTATGAATATCCTTCCTTAGGGCCTTCCAAGATCTAAAGTAGCTAGGGACACACTGTACCATCAGTCAAGAATGAAGGAAAATTGACAACATCAGATAAAGACGTTATGTAATGTTCCATCTGTGTTGTTCTTCACTCATTCTTGACATTCCACCCTCCTGTCCCCTCCAAAAGACTCCTGGAGGTCCGGACCTAGTCTTGGGGTGTTATAAGGTTATACCTTAGACAGGGTTCTGTATTTTCTTAAATACTAGGCAAACTCGATCTGAGGTAATGGGGGAGAGAGGCATTCTGGGTAGAGCCTTAGCTCGAGTGTTTTCGTCTGGCGTGAGCTATGTATAATGGCCATGTCGGTTCCAAGAGGTCAGAACTGAGCCCCATCAGTCAAGAATGAATGAAGATTGACAACACAACTTTTATCATGTCCCATAAATATGGATATTGCTGAACCAATCTGTGTGTGGGCACACAGTTTACAGCTGTTGCCTTTTAGTTTCTTTCATTTTTTTTATCCCTCTAAGATTTTAAATTGCCTCAAAATGTTCCACAGCACTGGAATGTCCTTTTCTGGTTGTATCAGGTATAAAATATCATCTGCAAATAGAGCCAGCTTTTCTTGACTACCATACCCACTTTAATTTTCATGTCTAATCCCTCATATATCCTCTTAATTAGCCTTAGTTTTATCAGGGAATGCACATGCTTCCATTGCCCGGCTCATAAACTCCCAGCTTACTCTGTCAAATGATCTCTCTGCATCAAGACCCACCAACAACAGTGGTATTTTTTTACATTCAGCTTCCCTGTTGGGTAATCAGTGCTCTGTTAATGTCAAATATTTGCCTAACCTCCACAAAACTACATTGATCCATATCTATAAATTTTGGCATTACCTTTGCCATTCCTTTAACCATTATTGACATAAACACTTTATAATCATGGTTTAGAATTGAAATGGGCCTGTACAAAGCTGGATCGGTTGTGCCCTTACTCTTTGGGTATTGCAGCCACCACTGCTTTCTTCCAGGATATTGTTGCTTCTCCACCTCTTAAAATACTGTTAAAACCTTACAGATCTTTCATTTTTTCCCTCCTAGCTTCTAAACTTCTACAGGAATACCGTCTATTCCTCGGGGCTTTCCTGTGGATTGGTTCTACATCACCATTATCTCATCTCCTACTATCCTAACTGCTAGTAATTCAGCCTCATCTATCTCTAACCTTGGCATATTTAATTCTTCTATAAACATTTCCATTTGTACCTTTTCTTGATCTCCATATTTCTCTGCATTATTCAAACTTTCATAAAACTTCTGAACTATTTCTAGTACCTCTACATCCCCTCTTGTTATCTTCCTTTGTTATAAGCTCTGTAAGATTGGCAACAACCCTTTCTACTTTCTGTTGTCGGAGTCGTTGAGCTTAGTTTTTATGCTCTGGTTTTATCAAAAAAAAACAGCTGCTCAACGGCAATCTGTCTAAACTCATCTATATTATCGAGGTCATCCTTTATTTCCTACTTGGCATTTTGCAATTGCTGCTGCTCCTTTTCTGTAAGATTCCCCCTATTCTGCAATATTTAATATTTGTTGGTGGTTATGAATAATTCTTGTTACTTCCTAACCAGATCTCTTATTTCCATCCTGTTTTTAAAGTCTGCTTCAATTTTATCCCACTCCCTAGCTATATTTTCAGAAGAAATTTCAATCTTCTCTAATAACTGCCAAATAATTTCCACTTGCTATTCCTTAAAATTCTCTCTTTTCAACAGATAGATGAGAAAGTGCCAGTGTCTCATTTTTATTTTATTACCTTGTGTTTTTATTTTAGTTATTTGCATGTGATCTGAAATAGTTATTGGATGTGTATCAAAATTTTCAATTAAATGCATGTGTTCCTGTGAAATGTTAAGTTATGTCTAGCCTAGCTCAGGTTTTGTATCTTGGGGAATAAGTAAATTCATTCCAAACTCCTACTACTGAAATCACATTTTCCATGCCAAATATTTTCATAAATTTCTTCAATAATCTACCCTTCTTTATTATATTTTCCCTTCTGCCCAATCCCCAGACATGTCTTCACTACTGCAAATCAAATTCCAGTCCCCACCTATAGGTAATATTCCCTGCTGAAAACTGATTTTCTCCCATGATTTTCTTAAGCTCCATTATAGCAGTTTTAGGTGCAATAATAAATATATGCCAGTGTAATCCTCCTTCCTTGCCACTAGCCCTTAAGTACTACAAATCCATTATCTCTCCTATCCTGTTTTATCACTATTGGAGCTCCTCTTGCAATTAATATAAGTACTCTTTTCCTTTGTCTCAGATATTCTAATGAATAACCATTCTGAAAACCTTTATCAAATTTACATGTTCTCCAAGTGTATCTGTCTCCTGTAACATAGCTATTTGCATTCTATGTTTCGCTACTTTCTTTTTTGTATATATATCTGTAAGACCATTAATATTTAAAGATAACTTAATATGACAAAGTTTTCTTTATTATTCCCACGTTTTATTTGTAACAGCTTTTTAGTTAAGTATCTAGTTACAGCTTTTGTGTTATATGTACACGCTAATGTTTCGCAGATGTGCATATAATGTTTTATACAATTATTTATTGTCGTATCCCTTTGGGTCTTTACAAATCTTTTTATTTTATTTACAGCCCTCCAACAGAAAATAATACACCCTCAGTATACCCCTAAAACCTATTAACTTAATACTAACACACACAATTATATACATCTTCAAATATTAAAGTTTTACCCTTCTAATAGGAACAGTTGCTCCAAACTAACAGCTGCACTCTCCGACTTGGGTTAACCTAGAGATAAGGTTATCAATCCTAAGATGCATGGTACATCATGTACTTCTAAGTGTTGTCTGGTTTTGTCTTATCCTTTATTGCTGCCCCAGAATGGGAAAACACTTAATGCTTTCAGAAAAAACATAGTCATTGAAAGAACGTATTATGTTTTTATTACTCTTTATCAGATTGTCTCCATGGAGACATGAGAGCCAGATAGAGAGTAGTTTCTAAAAGCATTTATTTACTAGAGGAAATATCTAATGTTCTGTAGTCCTATCTCACCTTCATTCTTACATATGGGATCGGAGCCGATCCTCGGCTCCGACTCGGCCTATTTACAAGCTGGGAATCTTCTAGTTGGCTCATGGCCAAGTAGGTATCCCATGGTGCACCAGTACAATCCCCAGATCTCTCATGCCGCGTCATGGCTCTGGCTAAGTGTTGCATTTACTTAATCTTTTTCTAAAATTTTTTGGGACTGTTTAGTTTAAAATAGAAAAACTATTACTGTATTGTTAGTCAGTTAGCATACCTGCTATTAGTTTAGTTAGCCTTATACTTATGCCATTTGGTGCAGTCTTTGGCCTTTTTTGACTTAGTTTGGTATCCTAGTGTGCTGGTTTTCGTGTCTTCATAGACTTACTATTGTTAGGAGCTTTTTGTGCTCTGTTACACTGTGTGTTATTAGTAGGCTAGTCTAGCTGAGGGAGTCCCTGACAAGGTTTCTGCCCAGTTGTCCACCTCGAACTCTATCGTCCACTCTTCCATGCGGCTTATTTCGTATGCAGCTGATGGAGCGAGTAGAGCAGCGGGTTCAGGAATTTCCCTAAGGCATCATTCCTGGATGCATTTGTGTAACTTTGCGGAACCGTTCAAGTCTGCCTTTACCAACGCCCCCTTCAACAGCTCCTCATTGTTTGGACCCAAGGTAAAGGACACTCACCCGGTGCACGCAAGAAGGAAAAACACTCTCTGCCATGGGAATACATTTTACTGTTCCCTCTAAACCATACCGTAAGGGTCAGAAGGGCGGTAAAATGTGGTTCAAGAAGTCCCAGAGGTTTTTCCAGGATGCACAGGGTGACTCCACCTTCAGAGGCAGAGGAGGAGGAAATGGTAGACATCGCTCTAGAGACAGGACTGGTTCACAAAACCAGGGAAGTCATGATTCCTTTCGGGGTTGCCCTTACCAACGCTCCTGATGTGGGGCCTGACTGTGCTTCTCTGGGGCCGGTCGGGGGTCACATTTCTTTATACCCAGAAGCCTGGCTGGGTATCACTCAAGACAAGTGGGTACAAAGAATTATTACCAGAGATTGTCATACCCTTTTCTCTTCCACCTATTGTTCCCAAGAAGACCGGGATCAGGCAAATGTGGAGATTTTGGATAACTGTGGAGGTCAACAAGTTGCTGTCAGAAAGAATCATCCAAACCATCCCAGCAGACCAAATAAAATCTGGAACTTACTCCAGATTCTTTTTAGTATCAAAACGTACAGGGGACTGGAGGTCCATTCTGGACCTCAGAAGATTGAACGAATCTGTAAAGGACAAGTTACGGATGATGACACTGCAGTCTATACTCCCGTTGTTAGGGAAAGACAATTGGATGTGCTCAATAGATCTCCAAGATGCCTACTACCACATAAAAATGGACAGGGTGTCGAGGAGTCATCTACACTTCCGGCTGGGAGCCAGTCATTACCAGTTTCGTGCTCTGTCCTTTGGTCTCACCACAGCCCCCAGGGTGTTCAAATGTATGGTAGTAGTGACAGCTCACCTGAGACGTAGAGGATTCCAGGTATTTCCATATCTGAATGACTGGCTCTTGACCGCCCCCACCAAGCATCTACTTCTTCAGACCAGGGACGCTACTGTTCAGCTTTGTTCCCAGCTGGGAATTTCTATAAATTGGGACAAATCTGCCTTATTGCCCTCTGTGATTTTTATAGCCGCAGCAATAGACACAGTAGACATGTTGGCTCGTCTGCCTGCCGAAAGGGCACAGAATCTGGTTCTTCAAATTCGATGTCTTCTCCTTTTATGAAGGGTCAAAGCCAAGACTATTCTGCAGCTGCTTGGGACCATGGCTTCCACCATATTTCTAGTGCCACTAAACAGGCTACACATGAGAATTCTTCAGTGGCTCCCATCATCCCAATGGTCTTTTCAGCACCTCCCATTATCTCATCACATTCTGCTGACAGAATTTTGCAAGAAGGACCTCCTTTGGTGGACACTACCCAATCAGTTAACCACAGGCACCTCCTTTGTTCCGCACCAACCCGTTGCCACTGTGACCACGGATGCCTCACAGATAGGGTGGGGGGGGCATTCTCTTGGCAGGACTGTCCAAGACACATGGCAAGATCACGAGGTTCACCTGCATTGCCACTGTGACCCACGGATGCCTCACAGGGTGGGGGACATTATCTTGGCAGGACTGTCCAAGACACATGGCAAGATCACGAGGTTCACCTGCATATCAACGTTCTAGAGATGAGGGCGGTGCTCCTGGCATTGCAAGTACTACACAACCTTCTGCCTGTGGGGACTATTGCAATATAATCAGACATGTCAGTAGTATGGTATATCAACAAACAGTGCGGAACCAGATCTTACCCACTCTTTCGAGAGGCCATGCGAGTTTGGAAATTGCCGATAGCTTCCCAGTGTTTTGTGGTGGCAATGCACATTCCAGGGACAACCAACGTGATAGCCGACAAGCTCAGCAGGGCAATCCTTATGCCTCACAAGTGGTCTCTGAAACAGGAAACAGCGGAACAGATTTTCCGCAGATGGGGACAGCCTTGCTGCGACCTCTTTGCCAGTCCAATCAATGCCAAATGCAACAGCTACTTCTCCCTCATCCCCCCTCCGGGGGAGTCACTGAGAGACGCACTTGTTCACGATTGGCCCCTGGGTCTCCTGTATGCTTTTCCTCCCTTTCCTCTCATTCCCAAGGTTATTCAGAAAGCAAAACAGCTGGGAAGCAAACTTATCCTCATTGCTCCTTACTGGTCTTGTCAGGTTTGGTTCCCCTTCCTCGGGCCTCTTCTACTGGACGATCCTTGGATCCTGGACCCAGCTCCAGACCTGTTGATTCGCATGTCAGGTTCGCTTCATCCCTCCTTACACACCCTCAATTTGACAGCGTGGCTGCTCCAGTTCCATCCCTAGTCAGGCTTCACGACTTCTCACCCTCTTTGACTCGTATCCTTACATCTTCTCATAAACCTTCCACTAGGAGACTATATTCCAGTAAATGGAGAAGATTCTCTATCCAGTGTAAAATATTCTGCATGGACACTCCAATGCATTTACAATGCCTTCTGTGTAATAGCAGTATCTATAAACAGGTGTAAAAAAATCCATTAATAGTATTAAATGTCCCCAAGATATGTCTACAGCTAATACAATTATTACATGGGAAAGTTCCAACATTTTCAGGCTGAATAAATTGTCCATGGACATTTTAAATTTACTATGAACTACTAAATCTTTAATATTGAGACTCCTTTTATAGGAAAACAAGGGTATTTCCCAGCACTTCTGCATACTCCTTACATTTTAATAGGAAACCCCAGTAATAATTTATAATATCTTTAACTTGTTCATTTAAAATATAAGTAGTAACCATAAAAACGTTCTCACTATTCTTAGTCACTTGCTCACTACACTTACTTACATACACATTTTTAAACCACTTTTGACTACACTTGTTATTAATTCGGTCCAAAGCTGCTTCTACGAAATGTTTGTCATAAACCCTATCTAAAAACATCATAGCAGTTTTATCTAATTCACAACCTTGAAATTTGCAGGAACTCACCTTAGGGGAGTGCCTTAATAGTGTGAGGTAGGGTTGCCACTTTTTCAAATCCCCAAAGTTGGACATTTTTTGTAGAAACGTCAGATTTTGCAGGGCAAAACATACCCATGGCCAGTACAAAGGACAGAACTTCACTTTTTTGCCTAAATAAAAGCTTATTCTTGTAGCATTTTAGTTGCTTATTCTGTTTCTTGTAACATTTAGGTGTTTCAGATGTAAAAGAACTGTTTTATGCAACTATTAAAGAAAATATAGGAACATTTTTATCCTAAAATCTCAAGACATTTGTCATTTGTTCAGTTTTTTTGCAGGACAACAGCCAAAAAAGGGACTGTCCCTTGCAAAGTGGGACAGGTGTTAGTGTGAGACGGATGACTACTCTTATTTAAAAAATGACTCACATTCTCAAACTTCCTATTAGCCCTTGTCTTAACTTGCCCATCATTCAAACCTTCTAAAAAAATATCTAAAAACACCACACTTTTTCCATATTGCAACCATCGAACTTTATTCCAAACCTGTTATTATGCAAGTCTTCTATAAACTGCTTAACCCGTTCAAGCCCCCTTTACACACACAAATCAAATCTATAATTAAAAACAAATTTCTAATAAATTCATGATTATAAAGATTGCATCGTAAACTTACCCATAAATAAATTTGCATACATGGGGCAATCTGTGCCCCCATAGTAAATGTTCTTCGTGTTTCACTGTTGCAGTCATCACACTTGGGTCAGCCCAAATACCAGAGGCTTAGTATTTCTGCGTCGGTTGCTGTCACTTCAGGACAGACGTCGGTGGTATAAAAACAGGCAGCCGATGCCATTACATCAGTCTTTCTTGCCAAGAAGCTCAAAGCAGAAGCAGTTTGCACGAGTGTAGGTCGGCCGCTACCTGAGTTTTCATTTCCGAAATTGAAGTTGAAGTCTTCTAAAGCTAAGTACCCTGTTGGGGATCCTTTTTTCTTGCTCTAACCAATGTCAGAAAAAGTTAACAATTGCCTCACCTGTGGAAAGTAAATACCACACTGAGATTTCCATTCTTACTGCGTCACCTGTTTAGGCCCAGACCATGACATCCCTCGCTGCCGGTTTTGTGCTTTGTTCAACGCTCGGACTATTCGTCATTGGGCTCTTATTGTAGCTAAATACTTTCGCTGTCGACCTCCGTATTCCGAAATGGCTTCGGTAAGCCATCCGACTACCGATCTTCTAAAAAACGCAAGGATAAAGACGGAGGCAGACCACACAGCTCCATAACTGCTGACTATTGTTTCCGTTAAGCTAGTCGCCAGTTCACCGGTACTCAGTGAGGTGCTTTTGCAGCCCCTGATGCTTGCTTTGATGGATTCGCAGGCTGCTACCAAGACCCGTTCGGATGCCACGAGAATCTTCTTTGACTATGGAACCTATGGATGACTCTACCTTGGATGGGTCCAGAGCAGCTGTGCAGGCACCAGCTTCTGAGGAAGTTCTTCGCACTACTGATATTCGACGCAAACAGATGACTTCTTTTGCGTCTTCAGTTCTTTCTAAAACTACTGAGTTTCTAAGACCCACAGTATGAGCTACACCTAAAAAAAAAAATGACGACCCAAACTCAAGCGCCTGCTTCCTTGCCATAATCACTGATGCTTAAAATGGCAGAAGACCTTATGCTGATTAGGGGAAGCCAGCCTCCCCCTGTTAAAAGGAAAAGACTTGTTCCCAGCAGCTTTATCTGACCAAGAGTCCAACTACTCTGAGGTTTCTGATTATGAAGACATGCCCTTATCTGCTTATGAGGATTCATATGCAGAGGAATCCATTCCTTCTGCCTCTCCTCCAGAGGATTTTTCTTTTGGTGAAACCCTACATACTTTGAGAGAGCATTTCCATTGGGAATGCCAGGATTACCCTCAGTCCAAAAAGAGACTTGGGGAATTTAGATTTAACACAGCACAGACCCTTAGCTGTCCTTTCCTGTTCTGGATGATGTCTTTATGGAATCCAGCCTAACTCCTGATACTTTACCTCCTGCTCCCAGGAAACCCGACAGGTACTACAGAGTCCCTGACTCTCTCAAATTTCTTTTCAAGAAACCTACTGCTGACCCAGAGGTAATCTCCCAAGGATCTAAAGGAACAAAAGCAACTACAGCGAAGAATCCCACCCCCTCGGACAGGGATTCCCGAGCGTTAGATGGAGTAAAAAAGTATACACCTTTGCAACTCTTGCCATTAAAGCATTAAATTGTCAGTTCCACATGCTGAAATACCAGCAACATACTATGGAACTTAAGCAAAAATTATTTACCTTCCCTGACTGTGCAGAAAATAAAGAATTACAGGAGCTTATGCATTCTGCAAGCCAAGTCAGCAAGCATACCCTGCAATGTGGGTTTGATGCCCTAGAAGCATCCTACAGGACAGCAGTCACAGGTTCCGCACTTACAAGGCATGCCTAGCTTAAGCAACAGCCCTTGCCAGACCATGTCAAATCAAAATTATTGGACACACCTCTGAACAAAACCAATCTGTTTGGCACCAAAGCAGATGAGGTTTTAAAAAAGATGGAAGAAAAAGCTAAGTCTATGCAGGCAAAGATTTTTTTGCAAGTACAGCCTCCAAGATTCAGTAGGCATTGCCCCTCTAAACATTGGTCCTTTCCAGGCCCCTCAAGGCCACCTCAGACTAAATCTAGGGGAAGCAGACCCCCCCCCACCCAGACAGCAGTCTCAGGGTATGCAGAGATCTAAGCAATGGAGTACCTCCACTTCTAAAACGGGGAGTGCTAAGCCACCCCCTTATGGAAATAATTCATAATGACTTCTCAACTCACCACCACCACCACCACCTCTGCCCAATTGCTTGTGCCCCTAGGAGGAAAACTTGCCTACCATGCAAAAACCTGGGCCTCCATCTCCAACGATCGATGGGTCCTCAACATAGTATCCCAGGGGTACAAATTTTATTTCCACACATTGCCAACCCCCAAAGGGTTCCCAGATCTTCCTCCACACCAGTGGGCAGGGGCACAAAACCAAGTTCAGTCCCTCTTCTCCATAAGGGCAATTCAGCCTATTCCTGCAGAACAGATAGGCCAAGGTTTTTATTCCAGACTTTTCCTGGTATCCAGAAAAGAGGGCACCTGGCGCCCAATCTTAGATCCATCCATTCTAAAAATCTTCCTGGTTGTACCACAATTCAAAATGCTCACCCTGCAGCAGCTTCTCCCTATGCTGTCCAAAGATGCCTGGTTAGCCACCCTAGACCTAAAGGAGGCCTATCTGCATATCCCAATCCATATATGCATTATCAGTTCTCTGCACTTCCCTTTGGCTTATCCACTACTCCCAGAGTTTTCACAAAATGCCTGTCTCCAGCCATTGCCTTTAGCAGGCAAAGAAATATTCAGATTTATCCCTACTTGGATGACTGTCTGATTCAGGCAGACAGTCAGTAAAAGCTGTTGCAGCACCTGACATTTGTAAAGGAACTTCTAACCTCACTGGGGGTACACTATCAATGAAAAGAAATCCAAACTAGTCCCCAGTCAAATAAATTGTACTCCTGGGAGCAAGCTTGGACACAGCATCCCAGAACAGCATTCCTTACTCCAGAAAAACAAGCCTGTCTGACAGGCTACTTCTCTCAAATGACTACCAGAACCCAGTTATCCGCAAGGAAAATCCTGCAAGTTCTAGGGTTCATGGCCTCCTGCATTCTACTAATTCCAAATGCCAGACTGCATATGAGGAAGCTTCAATGGTACTTAAAAAGTCTTTGGTGCCAACATTCTCAGGACCTGGAAACCATCATGATACCTTGTCTAAGGAAAGAGTTCCTTTGGTGGACAGCAGCATGCAACCACAACAAGGGACTTCCCTTTACACAACCCCACGCCGCCCAGACCCTAACCACAGACACATCAGACTATGCTTAGGGTGCACATCTGGAAGGCAGGTGCATTCAGGGCCACTGGAGCCCAAATCAAATTCATCTGCACATCAGCCAGAGAGAGATGCTAGCTGTTCAGCACGCTCTAACAGCTTTCAAATCCCTACCCTCTCCGGGGCCTCTTCTAATCAAAACCGACCACACCACAGTAATGTGGTACATCAACAAGCAGGGGGGAACCCACTATGCAGGCTAGCCCATGACCCTTTGGAACACTGCCTCAGCCATGCATATTCACCTGCAAGCCCAATTCCTGCCAGGCAACCAAAACTTTCTGGCAGACAGCTTAAGCAGAAATCTCCTAGACCCACACAAGTGGCAATTATACCACAACACCTTCAGCCTGGTGACCCAGAAATGGGGTACCCCGAAGGTCGACCTATTTGCCTCCCCCTACAACCACCAGCTCAGCAAATTCTGCACCAGGGAACCTCACAGCAAAGCTTGGAAAGTGGATGCCCTGTCCTTCCACTGGGAAAACCTCTGAATCTATGCATCCCCCTTCCTCTTCTTACCAGAATACTACTCAGAATAAGGGAGGAGAGACCAGGGGCAATCCTGATAAGCCAGACTTGGCCGCACCAACACTTGTACCCACTGCTGCGCAGTCTGTCTCCATTGCCTCCATGGCACCTCCCTCATATTCCAACTCTCCTCACTCGGCAGAAAGGGAGAGTTCTTGCATCCACAATTGCACACCCTGTACCTGGCAGCCTGGCTTATTCCTTGGCTTCTCTAATGGCCAGCCTAAGCAAGCAGGTCCTGGATGTTATACATGAAGCCAGACGACCCAGTACTAGAAAAGCATATGCTGACAAGTGGAAAAGGCATTGTTCCTAGATCCAGACTAAAGGAGCTGAACCAGCACAGCCATCCTTACCTCTCATCTTGGATTACCTAGCAGAACTACTGCACAAGGGCCTTTCCTTCTCTTCCATTAAAATCCATGCCTCTGCATCTGCACATTACAGCACTGAGCCACCTCTCTTCTCACACCCTCTCATCAAGCAGTTCCTGAGAGGGGCTAACAACTTAAGGCCACCAAGAAGAGCCCCTACCCCTGCTTGGGACCTTAACTTTGGGTTTGAAAAGCTTATGCCCCCCCCCCTTGAGTCTGCAGCTTCAACAGAGCTAAACTTCCTCTCGGAAAACAGCCTTGCTTCTGGCCATCACTTCAGCTAGAAGACTGTCTGAGCTACAAGCACTTATGGCTGTGGAATCCATCATTTTCGATGCTGATAGGGTCTCCCTCAGGACTAACCCAACTTTCATGTCTAAAGTGTCCAGTGTGGCTCTCAACCAATTTATTCATTTGCCCACCTTTTTCCCTAAACCTCAAAATAAAGGGGAAAGGATCCTGCACTCTCTAGATGTGCACGGACAGCTCAGATTCTACCTGGATAGGACTAAGCCCTTTAGGAAATCTGACCAGTTACTAGTCTGCTTTGCACCAGGGGCAGAGGGCAAGGCCATATCAAAACAAGCCATCTCCAAATGGATAGCACACTGTATCCATTTCTGTTACAAACACTATGGAAAACCACCCCCCACATGTGGTCAGAACACATTCCACTAGGGCAACTTCAACATCTACAGCCTTTCTCAGAGGAATCACTACCAGGGACATTCTGGAAGCTGCAACATGGAGTTTTGTTCATACTTTCACTACGTATTGCCACCTGCCTATCCTTTCCAAATCCAGGGCGGGCTTTGTAACCGCAGTCCTGCAGGGCATACTAGCCAGCCTCAACTCTTCTTGACTGCCTCCACCCATTCTTCAGCTTTGGGAATCAACCAAAGTGTGATGACTGCAACAGTGAAACATGAAGACCATAGTACAGTTGTGTACACTTAACATAAATGTAGATGTTTGAGTGGTATTCACTGTTGCAGTCCTGGTTTCCCACCCTCCAGCCCCTTCTCTCTCTCTCTCTCTCTCTCTCCCTCCTTACAGGGCTATTGGTATTTACTTTTTACTGGTGGTTATTCCAGCATAACTTAGCTCCCTATTTGGGGGCTCCTGACATTTGTGGCAAGAAAAACTGATGTAATGGCTTCGGCTGCCTTTTTTTATACCACTGAAGACCTGTCGTCAGTCCTGAAGCGACAGCAACTGACGCAGAAATACTAAGCCTCTGGTATTTGGGCCGACTGAGGGCTACCCCTGGCAGGATAACCCAAATGTGATGACTGCAACAGTGAATACACTCGAACATCTACATTTATGTAAAGTGCACACATCTGTACTTTCCTTGCATTTGATGATGCATTACATCATTAAACTCAAAATAATTGTGAGTTAAACTAAATCCATAATGTAATACAATATTGGACTATCACTCAGAAACAGTTTGAGCCCCTATACCAAACTTATGTTGTATACTGGTATATAAACTACTGACATCAGCAGTGACCCAGTACATGTCACAACTTCATTGGATATCAGATATTTAGAAAGTCAAATGAATCTTTAATATATGAAGGTAATTTTATAACTGCATTCAACAAATACCTAAGCAACAACAAACCAACATTGTGTAAGAAGTACTTGCAAGCTGAAATTATAGGCCTACCACGGGGATCACAAATGCTCTTATGAATCTGAAGAAGGCAATAAAAGTAAACTGTCCCACATTCCTTAGTACAGAATCTATTTTCCACATCACTTTTGGAAAAAATAACCTAGTCTAACACCTTAAGTAGATCTTGAAATGCTCATAACACCTGCTCATATTCAGTTATATTTACTATTTGATGTATGTTTCTATCATTTAAGAGCTCATAGCACATTTTCAAATACTGGGAAAAGTGCATAACTACAATTTTATTGCCTTTGTCCAATGGCTTAATTTCAAGCTCCCTTTGATTTTTCCAAGATCTTTCAAAGCTTTCCACTCTGTTCTAGTTAAATTATAACAAATCCTTCCTGCATTCTTATCTAGAGCAAAATCAGAGAAAGCTGTTTCAGTCCCAAAATTAACTGTAAAATGGAACTTTTGAACCCCCTCATGTTTAAAAGGAGACATAAAATTACTTTTACACATATGTCTGGTGTCCAATTGGCAATATGCATTATATTCGAATTCATCCCCCATGCTGATTGATTTTAAGTTATTGTACAAATGTCGTCCTGTTTATCTTTCTATAGTGCCTGTCTCATCTGACAAACCTTCTAAACTTCTGTCTTCTACTAAACTACTACTACAGACAAGGGACAGTAGAGCTATGGAAAGGTTGGGCAAAAAGGTATACTACCACTCTGGCTTTTCTGGCTATTGATTATATGACCCATATGACTTGGTAGTTTATAGCCTGAGAAGTTTGAGAAAAAAGGGCCAACTCTGACCAGAATGGAAGGTCTCAGCCCTTTTTCTACTGAGTTCTACCTCTCAAGTGACTCATCACTCTATTAAATGTAGTTATGACTAGGGCTGCTGCCTTTGATTCTGTTTTGAGACATTATCCTTGGCTTTGGCCCCAGCCCTTACCTGATATTAAGACTAAATTGTTGGATGCTCCTCTTAAGAACCTTTTTGGTTCTGCTGCTGAACTTTTTAAGTCTCTCCAGGACAAAGGCAAGGCCCTGCAGTGTCCAAAACGCATTTTTCTGTTGCCTGTCCCCAAATTCCAGAGTAGTTATCCCTCCAACTCTGCTTTAGTACATAGCCTCACCCTACTCCTAAAAGAAAGAAGGGTAATAGGTGTGCTCCTCCTGCAAAGTCTACTCAGATTCCTACTTTTCAGTAGCCTCCTTTTCAAGACACGCCAGGTTCTTTCTGACTGTTTGCTTCCCATTTCCTTGAGTCAGGTTCCTTTATCCATTGGTCTTTCCCTGACCCTTCCCGATTAGTTCAGGATCACTCAAGATACTTGGGTTCTGTCCATCATCTGCCAGGGGTACTTCATGGTTTGGAAGTCTCTTCCTCCTTTTCTGGACATGCCTCAACCTCCTCAGGAACAAGATGTTCTTCGTGTTTCACTGTTGCAGTCCTAACTGTAGGGTACTCCTGCCGGCAGGTAGCCCGAGGTCGGCCAGAATATCAAAGTCTGGGTCCAGCGTCGGCTGCTTCAGCCAGAACCCTGACGTCAGAGCGCAAGGGTATAAAGCTGACAGCCGACGCCATCTTCTCCAGTCTTTCTTGCCGTGCGGTGCAAAGCAGTTCGCTAGTTGTTGGTTGGCATTTTCAAGACAACGTGGTGTGATTGTCGTCGGTCCGAAGTTTTCTACTTCTCTTCTCAAAGCTAAGTACCCCGTTGGGGAAACTTTTTTCTTGCTCCTCCGATGTCAGAAAAAGTTAATAATTGTGTATGGTGTGGAAAACAAATACCTCATAAAGATTTCCACTCTTACTGTCTGCCTTGCTTAGGCCCTGACCACGACGTTTCTTGTTGTCTGTTCTGCACCAGGTTTAATTCTCGTACTATCAAGCATAGGTACGATTGGGCCTTGAATTACTTCGGTAGACGATTTAATTATAGAATGTCGTCGGATACTTTACCGACTACCGGATTACAGAAGAACTGCAAAGACAAGGACAGGCCTCCGAGGTCCAAACAGGATACTTTGCAGCCGGAGCCAGCTTCGGGTTCGGCGGTAGTCAGTGAGGCGCTTTTGCAGCCCCTGTCGTCCGCCACTTCAGAACCGATGGCCGACACGGACTCACATGGTGAGCCAACTAGGCCTAGTAATTTGTCTGCTGCAGGACCTTCGGACGTCGCTCCTTCAGATGGGTCCGGAACCGCTGTGCAGGTACCAGCTTCTGAGGGGGTCTTCAGGCCTACACACATTACTATTTCCACAAAGACAAAAGCTAAGTCAAAGACTCCTGTTAAACCCAGACTTTCTGCGCAGGCTTCTTCGGATTCAGCTCCTAAGACTCAGAAGCAATTACTTCGGATGGCTGAGGATTTATTAACTATGATTAGGGGCTCTCACCCTCCTCCTGAGAAAAGGCCTAGACAGGATATCCCTTATGATTCCTCTGATCAGGCTTCTGTATCTTCTGTTTCTTCCTCTGATCAGGATTACTCTTTTCCTCCATATGAGGATTCGGATGCAGAGGATTCTGTTCCCTCTGCCTCTCCCCCTGAAGATTTCTCTTTTGGGGAAACCTTGCATGAGATGAGGGAGCATTTTCATTGGGAAGGTCAGGATTATTCTGCTTCCAAAAAGAGACTCAGAGAATTTCTTCTTCTCCCTCAGCACAGGCCTTTAGCTATTCCTCCTGTACTTGACATTGTGGATGATGCCTTCTCTGAAGCTAACTTGAATCCTGATTCCATGCCGCCTGCTCCTTCTAAGCCTGATAGATTTTACAGGGTCCCTGATTCCCATCAGTTCTTATTCAAGAACCCTTCTGCTGATTCTGAAACCATTTCGCAGGGTTCCAAGGCTGCTAAGGCCGCCTCCTCTAAGAATCCTATCCCCTCTAAAAAGGATTCTCGTGCCTTGGACAGGTGGGGCAAAAAGGTTTATACTTCAGCTACCCTTTCTATTAGAGCTTTAAATTGCCAGTTTCACATGTTTAAGTATCAACAGTTTCTTTTATCTGTTTTAAAACAAAAGATTTCTACCTTTCCTGCATGTGCTGAGGACAAGGAATTACAGGATGTGTTGCATGCTACTGAACAAGTTAGCAAACCTAGTTTACATTGTGGTTTTGATGCCTTAGAGGCTTCTTGCAGGGCTGCCTCTGGTACTGTTATCAGGAGACATGCTTGGCTTCGTGAGCAGAATTTACCTGAACAAGTTAAGGCAAAATTGCTAGATGCCCCTGTTCAGCATGATGTCTTATTTGGGTCTAAGGCTGAGGAGGTTATTAAAAAAATGGAAGAAAAAGCCAAGTCTATGCAGACTGTAAAAGATTTCTTGCAAGTACAGCCTCCTAGATTTTCCAGAAATTGGCCCTCCAAAAATTGGTCTTTTCCCTCCTCTGACTGGCCTCAAAGGGGAAGATATAGACGCTCCAGAGGTCGGACGCAGGCTCAGGCATTTTACAGATCTAGACAGTGGACTGCTTCTTCACCTAGAAGGGGAGAAGACAGATCTCAAACCCAAAGAAAGCAGACTCAATGACTCCCTCTGTTGGGCTTCAGGTCCTCCTTCCCTGGATGCCCCTCTCGGAGGAAAACTTTCTTTTTTACCAAAATTGGACTCACATTACCCAGGACAAATGGGTGTTAGACGTGATTTTGAAAGGTTACAGATTCCACTTTCACACTCTGCCAAGGCCTTCCGGCTGGCCAGATCTTCCAAAACATCAATGGACAGAGGCCTTAAATCAAGTGGACGCTTTATTAGCCTTAAGAGCCATAGAACCTGTTCCACCTCTAGAGGTGGGGAAAGGTTTTTCTCAAGACTTTTTCTGGTCCCAAGAAAACAAAACTCCTGGAGACCTATTCTGGACCTCTCAATATTAAACACCTTTTTGGAAATTCCAAAATTCAAGATGCTTACACTTCAACAACTTCTTCCAATGCTCTCACAAGATGCTTGGATGGTAACATTGGACTTAAAAGAGGCTTACTTACACGTCCCCATAAGGCAACAATGCAGAAAGTACCTCAGATTCAAGGCAGGCTCGAGACGCTTCCAATTCTCTGTACTGCCATTTGGCTTATCTACTGTGCCCAGAGTTTTTACCAAATGCCTGGCTCCAGTAGTAGCTTACTGCAGACTTCAGGGGATTCAGATTTACCCCTATCTGGACGACTGTCTAATTCAGGCAGACAACAAAGACCTTCTACTTCAACACCTGCATTTTGTTCAGCGTCTTCTCCTACTACTGGGATTCTCAGTGAACACAAAAAAGTCTCATTTGATTCCTTCTGAACGAATGACCTTCTTGGGAGCTCTTTTGGACACAAGTTTACAGAAGGCCTTCCTCACTCCAGAAAAACAGTTACAGCTGGCTTCAATCTTCAAGACCTTGGCAGCATTGACTCAGCTCACTGCAAGGAAATTCCTGCAGGCTCTGGGCTACATGGCCTCTTGCATCCTGTTATTCCAAATGCGAGGCTTCACATGAGGAAACTTCAATGGTACCTAAAGAGTGTATGGTCTCAACATTGCCACAGTCTGGATACACTGATTCCCTGCCTCCAGAAGGAATTCCTTTGGTGGTCCAGGGCGTGTGTTTTGAACGAAGGCAAGCCCTTTCGTCTACCTCAACCTACTCAGATCATAACCACGGACGCCTCGGATTATGCATGGGGAGCTCATTTTCTAGACAAATGCCAACAGGGTTCTTGGACAAACAAACACCTTCTATGGCACATCAACTTGAAAGAAATGTTAGCAGTCCAAAATGCTCTTCTAGCCTTTCAGACTCTTTTGAAGCCAGGACCTCTGCTAATTCGAACAGACAATACCACAGTCATGTGGTACATAATCGAGCAAGGGGGCTCTCACTCTTACCCCCTTTGCAGACTTGCCATGACCTTATGGGATACCGCCCTAAATTTGAATCTGGATCTTCAGGCACAGGTCATTCCAGGAAAACAAAATCTCTTAGCAGACAGCCTAAGCAGAAACATTTTGGATCCTCACGAATGGATGTTGGACCCCAACTTATTCAGCAAGATAACTGCAGTTTGGGGCTGTCCTCAGATCTGTTTGCATCCCATCTCAACCATCAGTTGCCTCTCTTTTGCACCAGGTCCTTCCACAAGACAGCTTGGAAAGTGGATGCCCTGTCCTTCAGCTGGAGGAATCTTTTGGGATATGCCTTCCCTCCTGTTCCTCTTCTGCCTCGGGTATTGCTAAAGATAAAGCTAGACAAACCCAGACTGATCATTTTGATAGCTCCAAATTGGCCTCGTCAGTTTTGGTACCCTACTCTACTGCACCTTTCCTTGGTCCCTCCTTGGATTCTTCCTCTGACCCATTCTCTACTGTCCCAGCATCAGGGTCAGGTATTTCACTCTCAAATCAAGACTCTCTGTCTGGCAGCTTGGCTCATCAAACGCAATTCATTCCTTCTCTTCCTAAACAAGTTTTGGATGTTATTTTGGAAGCTAGACGTCCTAGTACAATGAAATCTTATGCTTCTAAATGGAAAAGATTTTGTATTTGGATGCAGGATCGTGGCTCTGATCCTTTAATACCTGATATCTCATCTATTTTACTTTCTCTCTCAGATCTTTTGATTAAAGGTCTTTAATTTTCCTCCATTAAAATTCATGCTTCTGCTATTTCAGCACATTTCAATTGTGATCCTCCCATTTTTTCCCACCAGTTGGTCAGACAATTTCTGAGAGGAGCTAAGAATTTAAAACCTCCTAGAACTCCTCCTGTCCCTCCTTGGGATCTCAACTATGTCTTGGAAAAGCTTACTTTGCCTCCTTTTGAGCCTGCTGCCTCTGCGGACATTAAGTTCTTATCCTGGAAGACAGCTATCTTGTTGGCTTTGACTTCTGCCAGAAGGGTGTCTGAGTTACAAGCCCTCATGGCTGTGGAACCATACCTCATTTTCCATCAGGACAGAGTTTCCTTGAGGACCAATCCTACTTTTATGCCTAAGGTTGTTTCTAGAGTGGCTCTAAATCAGACTATTCACCTTCCTACCTTTTTTCCAAAACCCCAAAATAGGGGGGAACGGATTTTGCATTCATTGGACGTACACAGGCAACTACGTTATTACCTGGACAAAACTAAAAGTTTCAGAAAATCAGATCAATTGCTTATTTCTTTTGCTTCCAGTTCTCTTGGTAAAGCCATTTCTAAGCAAACTATTTCCAATTGGATTGCTCATGGAATAAGATAGTTACTCTCTTTATGGAAAAAGGTACTGTCAGGGCTCATTCTACTAGAGCAGCTGCCACTTCAGCAGCCTTTCCCAGAGGAGTTCCTACCAAGGACATTCTGGAGGCTGCCACTTGGAGCTCTGTGCATATTTTTTCCAAGCACTATAACCTCCCTTTGTACTCTAAGTCTAGGACAGGCTTTGCCTCTGCTGTCTTGCAGGGTCTTCTAGCTGCTCCTTCTACTTCATAACCTCCTCCCGTATTCTCAGCTTTGGGATTCTACCCTACAGTTATGACTGCAACAGTGAAACACGAAGAACATAGTACAGTTGTGTATACCTACCATAAATGTAGATGTTAGAGTGTCTTCACTGTTGCAGTCGTGTTTCCTCCTCCAGACCCCTCTTGTTTCTATTTGCTTACTGTGTTTCCTTTTCCACTACCTTTCTGGTGTATTTGTGTTTCCCTTGGGACACCTTTTGGTTTTATGGGGGCTTCTGACATCAGGGGCAAGAAAGGCTGGAGACGATGGCGTCGGCTGTCAGCTTTATACCCTTGCGCTCTGACGTCAGGGTTCTGGCTGAAGCAGCCGACGCCGGACCCAGACTTTGATATTCTGGCCGACCTCGGGCTGCCTGCCGGCAGGAGTACCCTACAGTTATGAGTGCAACAGTGAAGACACTCGAACATCTACATTTATGGTAGGTAAGCACAACTGTACTTTCCTTTCTTACCAGAACTGCTTCAGGATCTTTTGGCACAAGCCACTACTCAAGTCATGCCTCTAGCCCAGGAAGGGAAGGGGTTTTATTCTAGGATGTTGCTGGTCCCTAGGAAGGAACATACGTAGAGACCCATTCTGGATCATTCTCAGCTCAGCATCTTTCTGAAGGTCCCTTCTTTTCAGATGGTGTCCTTTCACTCTGTTTCCTCTTCTTCCTTAGGCTTTCTTAATGTCCCTGAACCTCAAAGATGCTTATCTTCACATCCCAATTCATCTCCTTTTCAGGAAGTTTTTACATTACTCTCTTGCTGTTTCGGTTCTTTGCACTTTGGCCTCTCTGCTGCCCCAAGGGTTTTTACCAAATGCCCCACTTCTGTCATGCCTTTTTGAAAAAGATGAGCGGAGTTAAGCTCTTTCTTTATCTGGATGATCTGCTCATTCAGACTTCATCGCCTGAGGTCTTGCTTCAGCACTTGCAGCTTTCGGTTTGTCTCTTACAATGCCTGGGATTTACTATAAACTTTCAGTAGTCAGTAAGGGTTCTTGTGTTTATCTGTTGCAGGATCCAGACCATTCGCATCCCTACCAACAACCAAGGCTGTCTCTGTAATCACCTTTTTTAAGTCTCTTCAAGGGGAACTACTCCATTCAGGCCAGGCAGCTTGTCTGCTTGCAAATTAATTATCCACATGGTCTCTGATGTTTCCATCTTATTGCACAAATCGCCTCCTTTCACTGTGTCACGGATCAACTCGCTTAAACCTGTACTGAAGGGATGGAGGCTCCCTAGGTGTGAATACTGATTGGTTAAGACTCATTTATAAATGGATATATTTGATAGATAAAATTAAGGGTCTGAAGAAGGTTTAATACCAAAAGTGCTTATCCTGAATTGATTTTATCTATTTTATCATTCTATTGTTTATTTTATTCATTTACTAAATCCTTTTCTGTGTTACAGCAGCTCTTTGTTTTCTGGACACAGAGAACATGCTGGTTATGGGGGATTTCAGTTATCCTACCATCAACTGGGAAACCTGCGCTAGCCCCAACTCGTTAGGAAAAGGTTCCTTGACTTTAATTCAAATGCCCTGGAATAAATTGTTCATACCCCAAGAGGAACAAACATTCTAGATCTGGTCCTCACTAACATGTCAAACAGATGCACTGCCGCAACTGTTGGGCAATCATGAGTTAAATCTGAACAAAAAAACTGTCACCTTCGAGTGGTTACACCAGAACTCACAGAGGGTGGAATCAGACTGAAAAAATCTTCAAGGCAAACTGCCTTCCTAAGCAAAGGTTATAAATGGATTCCAACCCCCACCCCAAGCTGGAAGTGGCAAGCACCCCAAAGCTTACACTAAAGCCCTGTACAGTCACTTGCATAAGTGTATAAACTTGGCTATACCAGAAAGAATTGCAGCTAGAGCCCCAAGTAAAAGCAAGCTGCCATGGTGGCCATCCAGCATCAACAAATGTTACAATAAACGCAAACAGTTGCTGTCCAAGAAAACAAAGGCAAGGCTCCAACACTGGAAAAGCACCCTCCTCAGCCTCAACAGGCAAATAAGACAACTTGTCAAATCCTGTAAGGGCTCCTTTGAGAGAAACTTAGCAAGTACAGCCAAGGATAATCATAAGGCCTTTTACATCTACGTACACAGCCTAAAAGGTAGGACCCAAGGATGTGCAGAACTAGTGACCAATGATATCACACACACTGGCCCCCCCAGATACAGCAAATCTGCTAGTGGATAGGTCTGGCAAAAATTACACTCCCTTATCACCTCCTTACTTATCACAAACCTTTCCCCAAACTCCCCACCCCCACCCTACATATCTGAAGAGAAGGTCCTCAAGTCTTGTCCAAGGCAACAATTGAAGCCTCTGTGGGACCAGATGGCATCCCAGGCTGTCTTCTGAACAGACTAAAACATGAAATAGTATCCCCATTAAGTACTCTCTTCAATCTTAGCCTAACCAAAAATTTTGTTCCTGAGGAATGGAGAACAGCAAGATGTTTGTGTTTCACTGTTGCAGTTATCACAGTTGGGTTATCTGCCTGCAGGTAGCCCTCAGTTGGCCCGAATACCAGAGTTTTGGGATTTCTGTGTTGGATGCTGTCACCTCTTCCATGACGTCAGGTTGTCATGGGTATAAAACTTGCAGTCGATGCTATTACATCAGCTGTTCTTGCCGCGTGGGAAGCAGCAGCAGTTTGCAAGTGCCGGTCGCCGCTTCCTGAAATTTTCATTTTTCGAGTTTCAAACTTGAAGTCTTCTAAAGCTAAGTACCCCATTGGGGATCCTTTTTTCTTGTCTAACTGAAAAAGTTGACAATTGTCTTGCCTGTGGAAAGCAAATACCTCACAGATTTTCATTCTTACTGTGTTCCTCGCTGTAGGTTTTGTCTTGTTTAATGCCCAAACTATTCGTCGTCTGGCTATCTTTGTCGCTAAATTCTTTTGCTCTCATTCTCTGTTTTCTGAAATGGCTTCAATAAGCCATCCAACTACTGATTTTCCAAAAAAAATGTAAAGATAAAGACAGAGACGGACTGCATAGGTCCAAAACTGCCGACGAAGCTTCCGTTAAGCTAGTCGCCAGTCTGCCGGTACTCCGTGAGATGCTTTTGCAGCCCCTGATACCCGCTTCTACAGATTCGCAGGCCTCTGCTGAGACCCATCCAGGGTCCGGTATGCCGCGAGATGCTTCTTCGACTATGGAACCTGCGGGTGTCTCTACCTTGCATGGGTCCGGAGCCGCTGTGCAGGCACTGGCGTCTAAGGGTGTATTCCGACTTTCTGATCGCATTAAACCAACAGCTTTGTTTAGGCCCAGAGTTCGCACTACGCCTAGAAAACTGACAACCAAAGTGCATGCTCTCTAGCCCCCTTGCCACAGAAACAAATGCTTAGAATGGCTGAAGACCTTATAACTTTAATTAGGGGAAGCCAGCCTCCCCCCTCTAAAAGATAAATAATTGATTTTCCTTCTGATTCTACAGACCATGAGTCCAATGAGACTGATCCCACTGATTACCAGGACATAGCCTTATCTACCTGTGAGGATTCAGATGCAGAGGATTCTATACCCTCTGCCTCCCCTCCAGAGGACTTTTCTTTTGGATACTTTGAGAGCATTTCCACTGGGAATGCCAGGACTACCCTCAGTCTAAACAGAGACTCAAAATTTTTAGACTTGCTTCAGCACAGGCATCTAGCTATACCCCCTGTCCTGGACATTGTAGATGTTGTCTTCATGGAATCCAGTCTTACTCCTGATACCTTACCATTAGCTCCTAGAAAGCCTGACAGGTACTACAGAGTACCTGACTCTCACAAATTTCTCTTTAAGAATCCCACTGCGGATCCAGAGACCATTTCCCAGGGACCTAAAGGCATTAGGGCTACTACAGCCAAAAACCCTATCTGTTCGGACAGGGATTCTAGAGCTTTAGATAGATGGGGTACGAAGGTATATACCTCTGCAACTCTTGCCATCCGGGCTTTGAATTACCAGTTTCACATGTTGAAGTACCAGCTGCATATTATGGAACTAATTAAACAGAAAATGTTGTTGCTTCCAGATTGTACAGAAAATAAGGATTTCTGCAAACCAAGTTGGTAAACACACTTTGCAGTGTGGTTTTGATGCCTTAGAGAAGCATCTTGCAGGGCTGCTGTCACTGGGTCTGTACTGAGAAGGCATGCTTGGCTGAAGGAGCAAATCTTGCCAGACCATGTCAAAGCAAAATTTCTAGATGCTCCATTATACCAGGAAAGTTCGAAGTTTGTTTGGCGCTAAAACAGAAGTAGTTCTTAAAAAGATGGAGGAAAAAGGTAAATCTATGCACACTGTTAGATTTCTTACAGATGCAGCCACCTAGATTCAGTAGGCATTGGCCTTCTAAAAACTGGTTCTTTCCAGTCCCTCCCAGGCATTCTCAGTCCAAACCCAGGGGCAACAGGCCACCAAGAGTACAGTCTCAGGGTATGCAGAGATGTAAACAATGGAGTGCTGTCTCCTCTAAAACAGGGAATGGTAAGCCACCCCCCTTATGGCAAAAGTTCACAACGACTTGTCCGTCTTGCTTCCCAGCATGGCCCAAGTATATATGCACCCCTAGGAGGAAAATCCACCTTGCATTCAAAAAAACTGGATGTCCATTACCCAGGACCGATCGGTCCTAAACATTGTATCCCAGCGGGTTGCCAGACCTTCCTCCAAACCAGTGGGCAGAGGCCCAAAAGCAAGTACTTTCTCTTCTCAGTATCAGGGCTAATCAACCTGTGCCAGTAGAGAAAAGGAGGACAGGGTTTCTACTCCAGACTGTTCTGGTGCACAGAAAATAGGTCTCTTGGCGCCCTATCTAGACCTGTCAATTCTGAACACCTTCTTGGTGGTCCCAAAATTCAAAATGCTGACTCTGCAACAGCTTCTTCCCATGCTAGCCAAGGACAACTGGCTAGACACCCTAGACTTAAAAGAAGCTTATCTGCACATCCCCATAAGGGAATCTTGCAGGAAATATCTGTTTCAGGGCAGGCTCTATGCACTATCAGTTCTCTGCACTTCTGTTTGGCTTATCTATTGTGCCCAGGGTAATTTACAAAGTGCCTGACTCCAGCCTTTGCATACTACAGGCAGAGAAATTTTCAAATTTACCCATACTTGGACGATTGCCTGATTCAGGCGAAAAGTCAGGAATTGCTACTTCAGCACCTGGGCATTTGTAAAGAGACTTCTAACTTCTCTGGGGTACACCATCACCGAAAAGAAATCACAACTGGTGCCCAGCCAAAAGATTGTATTCCTGGGAGCAAGCTTGAACACAACTTCCCAGATGACTTTCCTAACACCAGAAAAACAGGTTTGTTTGACAAACTACTTCAAACTAATGGCCACCAAAACCCAGCAAGAAAAATACTGCAAGCCCTAGGGTTCATGGCCTCATGCATTCTACTAATTCCATATGCAAGACCGCATATGAGGGAAATTCAGTGGTACTTAAAAAGTCTCTGGTGTCAACATTCTCAGGGCCTGGAAACGCTGATTCCTATCATTCCTTGTTTAAGGGCAGAGTTCCTTTGGTGGGCAGAGGCATGCAACTACAACTAGGGGCTTTCTTTCACTCAACCCCTCGCCGCCCAAACCCAGACAGCAGATGCATCAGACTATGCATGGGGGGCTCACATGGCAGGAAAATGCATTCAAGGCAAATGGAGCCCAGGACAAATTCCCCTGCATATCAGTCAAAAAGAAATGTTAGCTGTACAGAATGCTCTGACAGCCTTCAAATACCTTATCCTTCCAGGAGAACAACTGATAAAGACAGGCAACACCACAGTTATGTGGTACATAAGCAGGGGAGAACTCATTCCTACCCACTCTGCAGGTTAGCCATGACTCTGTGGAACACAGCCTTGAGCAACCAAGTGCATCTGCATGCTCAGTTCCTGCCAGGCAAACAAAATTCACTGGCAGACGACTTGAGCAGAAATTTACTGGACCCACACAAGTGGAAGTGGAAACCCAACTCATTCGAACTTCTAATCCACAGGTGGGGGACTCCAGAGGTGGACCTCTTTGCCTCCCCCCTAAACCATCAATTGAGCAAATTTTGCACCAGAAATCCCCACAGCCAAGCGTGGAAAGTGGATGCTCTATCCTTTTCATGGGAAAACCTCTCAATGTTAAGTTGTCAATCTCGCCTTCATTCTTGCTGGATGGGTTCGGAGCCGATCCTCGGCTCCGACTCGGCACTTGCTAAGCTCAAAAGTCACTTCCACCAGCTCGAGGCAGCCCTATATCCCATGATGCAAGGCGGTGATTTCCCAGATCTCGTTTGCCGCTTCGCTCATGAAGTAACTTTTTACCAGCTCCTGGTAAGTGAATTTTTATAACTATATTTTCGGAGACTTTAGTCCACCCCATAATTTTATTTTTATATTTATATTACTTTGTTAACTTCCCGATTCACTAGCCCTATTCCCGTTAGGTCTGTTCCCTTTATTCATTTATTTTTGCTAGTCGGGCCTTAGGTCCTTACCCCTCCTATACTTTTCCTGTCAGGGTTTGTGGTGTGTGTTTGTGTGTTTTTTTCCCTGTACTTGGTTGTTAATTTATTTTAACTTAGTTTAATTTTTGGACTGACTGTGGTGTGTGTGTGTGTGTGTGTGTGTGTGTGTGTGTGTGTGTGTGTGTGTGTGTGTGTGTGTGTGTGTGTGTGTGTGTGTGTGTGTATATTAGGGACTCCGTCATGTCCAAAGAAGCTAGGGTCTCAGGCTTCAAGAAGTGTGCTGTCAGAAGATGTCTCTGACAGACGGTCACACTTCTTGTATTTATTGCCTGGGACCTCTACACCTGCAGGACTCCTGTGCTATTTGTCATACCTTCAGCCAGAGAGTCCTGCAGGAACGTAGAAATAAACTGATTCTCAGGGGCTTATTAAAGCCTGAGAGCTCCCCGGCTAAGTTGGCTCGGGGAAGCCCTCAGTCTCCCAAGGCCCAGGCTTCAGTTTCCAAGCCTTCAGCCTTGGCTCTGACTCCATCGGAGTCGAGAACGGCTCCGGCTGGAGCCGATCCTTCCTTCTCTGAAGGTTCGATCGGCGACGATACTCTGGCTTTCCATGCCTGTGTCTGCTCTGGCTGGAGCAGACACATCTCTGACCCAGCTGAGAGCCGACACGTTGTCTGCTCCAACTGGAACCGAAGGTTCTTCGGCTCCGATGGCTCCGTCGAGAAAGAGATCCAGATCTCCGTCGCTGGAGTCTATTCATTCGGCTCCGTCCTCTCCCTTACTTTCGGAGCGGAGCCATCGGAGCCGATCCTCAAGGTCTTCCAGACTCTCAGACCATGACTTGGAGAGAGTGGTGAGTAGACTGCTGAAATCACAGGCACTGGCCCAGATGCTTCATAGCCCGTCTCAGCAGATGACCGCTATTCCACACCCTCCAGAAATTCCTCCTTCGACTCTCCTTCAGAGCTCGGAGCCGGAGCTTATTGGAACTGTGACTGTTGGTGCTACGGAGCTGATACCACTCCCTTAGGCTCCGTCGTCTTCAACTCCTATCTCCTCCTTGAGACCATCCTTGGAGGGATCCGGTCGTCGGGCTTCCTTTGTCGGCTCCGAGGGGGCGAGTGGCATCGGACCCTTGTCCGACCTCGTTCTCCCCCTCGGAGCTTTGGCTTTGGTAAGCTCGGCACCGACATCTGCTTCAGAGCCTCCCTTTTCGGTGGGGCCGGGGATTCCTGTTTCCTCTGAGCGGGAGCTCTCTGTCCTCCCCGGGAGGGGAGCCTTCGAGGTGATGAGGAGTGTACTAGCCCTCGAGCTCAGTCAACAGTCGGTCCCTTTAGCTCCTCCCTCTTCAGTGCCTGTAGATATCTCTTCCCACTCTCTTGCTCCCGGACCCAGAGATCCATCGCCCCAGGTTTCCCCATTGGGAATACCTTCCTCTTCTGAGGTTTCTCCTGATCCTTCAGGGGAACCCCCGCGTAAGAGGACCTGCAAGAGGAAGCATTTAGACTCCCCTGAGTCTACGACATCAGATACCGACTTAGATGAGTCGGAGGGGTCCCCAAGATCCCCCTCTGAGGATGTCTCCTTTTCAGACATTCTCGAACTCCTCAGAGGGGGAACTGGCCTTCCATTAACCTCTCCGAGGATGAGTCAGTATACCTGGAGGCTTTTGGATCTCGACCCTCCACCTCCTGGGTGTCTCCGCCTTTCGACCCCCTCATGGACGTGATAGCTCGAAAGACGTGGGCATCTCCTGATTCTGTGGAACCAGTCCCCAGGAGGCCTTCTAAATTTATCACGGCCCCCACTGAAAAAGTTTCTCACCAAAGGTGTCCCGGTTGATGCCATGGTGGTGGCGGCCGCCACCAAAAAGGAACTTGCAGATCCTTCCGTACCGGTCCATCCTCCTAACAAGGAGTCTAGGACCATGGACAGGTATGGTAAGCGGATGTTTTCTTCAGCGACCTTTGCTATGCGTTCGCTGAATTATCTGTGTCACTTCACCCGACTTCAAAGAGAGATCCTCAAGGAATTGGGTGAGGTGGTACAGGATCCATCAGCTGCTGGGGCTCAAGAGAAGATTGCTTCTCAGCTGGGAATCCTAAATTCCATAACTAACTCCTCCATGCGGCTCATTTCTTATGCAGCCGATGGAGCGTGTAGAGCTGCAGGCACAGGAGTGGCTCTCAGACATCAGTCCTGGATGCGACTTTGCAATTTTGCAGACCCCTTTAAGGCGTCCTTCACAAACTCTCCCTTCACTTGAGGTCCAAACAAAGTTGTCCCATCGAAGGACACTTTGACCAGGTGCGAGCAAGATGGCAAGACTCTTTCTGCCGTAGGAGTCCGTTTCTCCACCCCTTCAAGACCTTACCCCAAAGGTCAGAAGAGAGGGAAAATGTGGTTCCGAAAATCTCAAGGAGTCACGCCTGACGCACGTGGTCAGTTTACCCCCAGAGGCAGAGGGGGTAATAACAGACGCCGCCCTAGGGGCAGAGGGGGTCCGCAGAACCAGGGCAGCAGAGAGCCTTTCTCTGACGAGCCCTTCCAACATCCCTGAGGTGTTGCCCAACTGCCCACCCTTGGAGGCAGTCGGGGGAGATTGTTACTGTACCCAGAAGCCTGGCTTTCCCTTTCTCAAGACAAATGGGTACAGTCGATCATATTCAAGGGTTACAGAATACCTTTCGAGAAAAGCCCCTTCCCTCAAAAAGGATCCCTTCCAGACGTTCCACCCGGTCTAAGGGAAATTGCAAAGCTAGAGGTTTCAAAACTTCTAGAGAAAGGGGCCATCCAGCCAGTTCCAGCAGGCCATTTAGAATCCGGAATCTACTCAAGGTTCTTTTTGGTCCCCAAAAAGACAGGAGACTGGAGACCAATATTAGACCTCAGCAGACTAAACAAGTCTGTCAAAAAGACGAGATTTCGGATGGTCACACTTCAATCGATTTTGCCCTTTCTGGGCAAAGACAACTGGATGTGCTCTATAGACCTTCAGGATGCGTACTATCACATAAAAATCCACAGACGCTCCAGAAGGTTTCTCCGCTTTCGGCTAGGGACCAGTCATTTTCAATTCAGAGCCCTGCCCTTTGGTCTCACCACAGCCCCCATAGTGTTCACCAAATGCATGGCAGCGGTCATGGCTCACCTGAGACGTCAGGGATTCCAGGTGTTTCTGTACCTAGACGACTGGCTCCTCACAGCCACCACCAGGCATCAACTTCTCCGGGCCAGGGATTACACTCTACGTCTGTGCAGTCAGTTAGGGATTTCTGTCGACTTCTAAAAGTCTTCCTTATCGCCTTGCCAATCTATTACCTTTATAGGCGCAGATCTAAACACTACGCGGATGTCAGCAAATCTAACAAATCAAAGAATCCTGGATATCCAAAATCAGGTTCGGATCATCCTATTCAGCAAAAAGGTACAAGCCAGGTTGGTCCTGAAAGTGTTAGGCCTAATGGTAGCTGCCATCACACTTCTTCCTCTGGCCCGCTTTTACATGCGTCTCCTACAGTGGATGTTGTTTACCCAATGGTCCTTCCAGTAGTTGCCCATGTGTCACAAGATCCTTGTCACACAGGCCTGCAAGAGCCACCTATCCTGGTGGATTTCTTCCCCCCTAGTCCATCAGGGCAGACCATTTGTCCCCCCGGCCCCAGTAGCCACAGTCACTTCGGATGCCTCCCTGATCGGGTGGGGGGGGGCATTATCAGGGCAGGATGGTCCATGGCACGTGGCAACCGTTCGAATACCACCTGCATATAAATGTCCTAGAGATGAGAGCAGTGTTTTTAACGTTGCAAGCCCTCAACGACTTTCTTCCTTTAGGAACTATCGCAGTTCACACGGACAACATGTCCGTAGTATGGTATATCAACAAACAAGGCGGGACCAAGTCCTATCCTCTGTGTCGAGAAGCTCTCAGACTTTGGCAATGGGCAATCTCCTCTCAGCGGTTTCTGATAGCAACGCATATCCCCGGGAAAACCAACATCATAGCGGACAGGTTGAGCAAAGCTATACTCATGCCTCACGAGTGGTCTCTCAAACAATCTATAGCGGAAGAGATTTTTCAGAAGTGGGGCCCTCCTTGCTGCGACCTTTTTGCTACACCCCAAAACAGCAAATGCCCAGACTTCTTCTCTCTCTTTCTACTTCCAGGCCATCCCCCCAGAGACGCTCTAACCCAGGATTGGCCCCGGGGACTTCTTTATGCTTTTCCCCCTTTTCCGTTGATTCCTCAAGTGCTTCAGAAAGCTACCGACTTGACAGCCAAGCTGATTCTCATTGCCCCTTACTGGCCTCGACAAATTTGGTTCCCGTTCCTTCATCGACATCTTGTAGTGCAGCCTTGGCATCTGGACCCAGTTCCAGATCTTCTGACCCACCAGTCGGGTCAACTGCACCGTCCATTCGCTCCTCAACCTCACTGCTTGGTTGCTCCACTTCCTTCCTTAGCCAGGCTTCCTATGATCTCTAATCCCGTTAGGGATATCATAGTAGCTTCTCTAAAGCCCTCTACCAGAAGGAATTACTCTAGCAAATGGCAACGTTTTTCCTTTTGGGCAAGGTCTAAGAACATAGATCCCTTCACTTCCCTAGTCAGTCAGATGTTCTTCATTCCACATTGCTGCAGTCCTAACACTTGGGTAGTCCGCTGTCCCAGTCGGTCAAGGCCCATTAGTCTGACGCCAGGACGTCAGGGTACAAATGCGCATGACCGACGTCATATCCTCAGTCTTTTTTGCCGCATGGTCCGATGCAGAAGCAGTTTTGCGAGTGCAGGTTGGCGGAGTTTCAGACCGAATCAAAGTTGGCTAAGTACCCCGTTGGGGAATATTTTGGTTTTTTCTTGCCTCAGTATTTAACCGGATGTCAGAAAAAGTGAATAACTGTATTTCTTGTGGGAAACAGATACCACATAGGGATTACCATACCTTGTGTATACCTTGTTTAGGGCCTGAGCACGACGTTGTTGGATGTCGCTCTTGTGCTAGATTTAACAAACGCACTATAAAGAGGAGATTAGACTGTGCCAGGTTAGTTTTTGTGAAGCGTTAATTATAAAATGCCGCCGGATGTTCCCGCGTCTAAAAAGCGCAAGGACAAAGCAGCAAAGCCTAGGTTGGAAGAACCGCCAGTCCCTGACGCCGGTTCTTTAGAAGGCTCAGTGGAGCCGGAGGTTCTGCCAGAAGTTTCTTTGGAGTCTCAGGGAGAGACTTTACTGTTACAGGATGTGTCCTCTCAGGAGGTAGGCCAGGCTGAAGGGGCTTCTCAGGTGGCTGTTCTCCCCTCTCTTCCTAAGGTGGTTAGGCCCTCCCTTCTGTTTCCAAGGCTTCTTTGAGAGGCAGGCCAGATTTAACTTCAGTGGGGGTCTCCTAGTTCTTCAGGATCTTTGCCTAAGAAACATATGCTTAAAATGGCAGAAGATTTGATTACTATGATTAGAGGTTCTATGCCCCCTCCTGATAAGAGGC
Organism: Protopterus annectens; assembly: GCF_019279795.1. NCBI lineage: Eukaryota > Metazoa > Chordata > Ceratodontiformes > Protopteridae > Protopterus > Protopterus annectens. The sequence goes on along the minus strand of NC_056745.1, from coordinate 1,040,987,471 downwards.
CTAGGGTGGAACCTGAGCTTGAGAGTTTTGAGCAGTGTTCGGAGGCTTCTGAGTCTTCGGCTGAAGACTTGCAGGAGTTTCCTGCTTATTCTGATTCTGATGTGGATGATTCTACTCCTTCGGCTTCTCCTCCTGAGGATTTTTCTTTTTCAGAGACCCTTCATTCCATGAGGGAGCATTTTAAATGGGAAGGTCAAGATTTCTCTGATTCCAGGAAGAGGCTTAGGGAATTTTTGTTTTTACCCCAGCATAGGCCTTTAGCTATACCTCCTGTTTTGGATGTGGTGGAAGATGTTTTTGCAGAGGCTTCCCTGAACCCTGATTCTTTGCCTCCTGCCCCAGTTAAACCAGATAGGTATTATAGGGTGCCTGAAGCTCATAAGTATCTTTTAAGAGTCCTAGGGCAGACCCGAAACAGTTTCTCAGGGGCCTAAAGGTGTGAAGGCTTCTGTTGTTAAAAATCCTGTTCCGCCTGATAAAGAGGCAGGGGCTTTGGATAGATGGGGAAAGAAAGTGTATACTTCTTCCACTTTAGCCATGAGGGCTTTGAATTGCCAGTTTCACATGTTAAAATATCAAAATTATCTCCTTTCACAATTGAAGTCTAAGGTGGATGCTCTGGAAGGTATTGAGTGTAAAGAGTTGCAGGATTTAGTTCATGTGTCTGAACAGGTGGGTAAGCATTCCTTGCAATGTGGTTTTGATGCTGTGCAGGCCTCTTCGAGGGTGGCTGCCACTGGTTCTGTTCTTCACAGGCACGCCTGGCTGAGGGATCAGAATTTAGCTGAGCATGTTGAGACAAGGATTTTGGATGCACAGTCTGACGTGTTGTTTGGTTCGCCTGTGGAAGCAGTTTTAAAGAAAATGGAGGACAAGGCTAAGTCTATGCAGACTGTTAAAGATTTTTGCAGGTTCAGCCTCCAAGTTTAGTAGAAATTGGCCTACTAAGGGATGGACATATCCTGCTTATGATTCCCAGTCTAGGGGTAGGTCTAGACGTGGTAGGGGCAGAGCTCAAGGTTCTTTTAGGCCTAGAACAGGGAGTTCACCTGCTCAGTCTTCTGGTGAGGGCAGGGGTCAGTCCTTTCGTAAACAGACCCAATGACCTGCCTTTTCAGCTGCCAGTGCTTTCTCGCCTGGCAGCACCTTTGGGAGGAAGGCTGGCACTTTTCAAAGAAAATTGGAATTTAATTACCCAAGACAGATGGGTATTGGATATCATTCACCACGGTTACAGGTTTTATTTCCATACCTTGCCTCCTTTCAAGGGCATGCCAGACATTCCTCCTCTACAAAGAAAAGAGGCTCACAAGCAAATTTCTCTGTTACTCCAAATAGGAGCCATTCAGCCGGTTCCTGTGCCAGAAAGGGGCCTAGGATTTTATTCTCGCCTGTTCCTAGTACCAAAGAAGGGGAACACGTGGAGACCAATTTTGGATTTATCTATCCTCAACACTTATCTGGACATTCCCAAGTTCAAAATGTTGACGTTACAACAGCTTTTACCTCTGCTGGGCAAAGATCACTGGATGGTAACTTTAGATCTCAAGGAGGCTTACCTTCATGTACCTATCAGACTAAGTTGCAGGAAGTATCGCTGGGAATTCCCATTATCAGTTCTCTGCATTGCCCTTTGGCTTATCTACTGCCCAGAGTATTCACAAAGGTTCTGGCTCCAGTGATAGCTTACTTCAGGCTAAAAGGAATACAAATCTATCCTTACTTGGACGACTGCCTGATTCTGGCTCAAGAAAAGGAAGACCTTTACAGCATTTGGAATATGTGATAGCAGTGCTAAGATGCCTGGGGTATTCTGTGAACGAAATAAAGTCCAGTCTAGTACCCTCTCAAGACATGTGCTTTCTGGGTGTGAGACTGAATACAGCAACCCACATGGCCTTTTAACCCCGGACAAACAAAAGAATCTTTCCCTTTACTTCCATCAACTATCTCTTCAGTCCGGGCTGACTGCAAGGACAGTCCTTCAAGCCTTAGGGTTCATGGCATCTTGTATTCTGGTGCTTCCCAATGCCAAACTGCATATGAGGAAGCTGCAATGGTATCTCAAAATGTATGGACACAGCACTGCCAGGATTTGGACACTGTCATTCAAATAATACCTTGCATTCAAAAGGAATTTTTGTGGTGGGCTCAGGAATGTCACCTAAACAAGGGACTCTCTGTGACCCGGCCAGAGGCGAGTCAGATTCTAACGACAGATGCCTCAGACATAGCTTGGGGAGCTCATCTGAATGGAAAGTGGATACAAGACAAGTGGCCTGCCAGACTACAGCATCTACATATCAACATGAAGGAGATGTTAGCAGTCCAGTTTGCATTAATGGCTTTCAAGGAGTTACTTCTTCCAGGGCAGGTGTTGATTCTAACAGACCACACAACTGTCATGTGGTACATCAACAGACAAGGGCGCACACATTCTTACCCTTTATGCAGGCAAGCAATGATTTTATGGGAGACTGCGCCAGCTTGCAACTAAATCTTCAGGCAAGGTTTCTGCCGGAGCACAGAACTCCTTAGCAGATGTGTTAAGCAGACGAATCATGGATCCCCACGAGTGGAAACTGGATCTAGATGTATTTCGAAATTGACAGTGTCATGGGGAACTCCAGACATAGATCTGTTCGCTTCTCCACTAAACCACCAGCTGCCAGAGTTTTGCACAAAAGGTTTCATCACACAGCTTGGAAAGTGGATGCTCTTTCTTTCAGTTGGAAAAATCTTCATGTGTATGCCTTTCCACCTCTGCCTCTTCTCCCAAAGGTACTCCTAAAGGTCAGACAAGACAAGCCAAGGATGATTTTAATAGCTCCAGATTGGCCTCGGCAACACTGGTACCCATTACTGAGGAGTCTGGTAAGGAAGCCTCCTTGGCCTTTACCTTTGATTCCGCACCTGTTGTCTCAGAGGGACGGTCATCTACTCAATGTCAAGCTTCACTCTTCATCTAACAGCCTGGCATATTCTATTTTGAAACACAGCAGGTCTCAACTTCCTCAACAAGTTTTAAATGTGATTATGGAAGCCAGAAGACCTAGTACAAGGAAAGTGTACGAGAAAAATGGAAGAGATTTTATTTTGGAGTGCAGCAAAGAATTTGGAGATTTCTGAGCCTAATTTGAGTGTGGCTCTTCAATATCTTACTGAGTTATTGGACAAAGGTTTGTCTTTCTCTTCCATTAAGATTCATGCTGCAGCAATTTCAGCTCACTATGATTGTGACCCACCATTGTTTTCTCATCCTTTGTTCAAGCAATTTCTTAGAGGGGCAAAGAATATAAGACCCCCAATGAGCTCCTACTCCTGCTTGGGATCTCAATTTTGTGTTGGAGAAACTTACTCTACAACCTTTTGAGCCTGCGCCCAAGCTACTGCTGAATTGAAATACTTGTCATGGAAGACTGCTTTTTGTTGGCCATTACTTCTGCAAGAAGGGTTTCTGAATTGCAGGCCCTTATGGCGGTTGAGCCTTTTTGATTTTCCATAAGGATAGGTATCATTACGCACTAATCCTTCCTTTATGCCTAAGGTGGTTTCTAGTGTGGCTTTAAACCAAACTATTCATTTGCCTACTTTCTATGCAGATCCCCAAAATAAGGGGAAAAGATTTTGCACACTTTAGATGTACACAGGCAGTTATTATTTAAGCAGGACTAAGGATTTTAGGCAGTCTCAGCAGTTGTTTGTTTCTTTTGCTTTGAGTTCTCAGGGCAAGCCTGTGTCAAAACAAACTATTTCTAAGTGGATTGGGTTTTGCATTGCATTTTGTTATTCCCATCATGGCAAGGAGATTCCAGCTGGGATTAGGCCTCATTCCATTAGGGCTACTGCCACTTCAACAGCATTTCTAAGGGGGGTGGCAACTAAGGATATTTTGGAGGCAGCTACTTGGAGTTCAGTGCATACTTTCTCTAAGCATTACCACCTTCCTCTCTACTCTAAATCTAGGGCTGGTTTTGCCACAGCTATTTTGCAAGGCATGTTGACAGCTCCTGCTTCTTTATGATTTGCCAGCCTCCCTTACCTCTGCTTTGGGATTCTACTGACTGCAGCAATGTGGAATGAAGAACATAGTACAGTTTTGTACCTACCATAAATGTAGATGTTCGAGGATCCACATTGCTGCAGTCCAATTTACTCCCTCCTTCCCCTCTGTGTTTAGTGGTTGTGTGGGTGGGGTTATACTCTTGTAATTTTGTATATATTGTATATATATTTGGTGCAGGAGTGTTTGGTGTTTTTTGGTTTTGGCCTTTATCTTTTTAGGGTCTTCTGACATCTGGGGCAAGAAAAGACTGAGGGTATGACGATTTGTACCCTGACGCCCTGACGCCAGACTAATTGACCGACGTCAGCCATATACTTTGGTATTCGGGCCGACTGGGACAGCGGACTACCCAAGTGTTAGGACTGCAGCAATGTGGATCCTCGAACATCTACATTTATGGTAGGTACAAAACTGTACTTTTTGGACTTCCTAGCTGAAATTTTTCACTCTGGTTCTTCTTCTTCCGCAGTTAAAGTCCAGCTGGTAGCAATCTCGAATTTTCATGTCTGATTTGCAGACCAGAACATTGTCTCTCAAACTTTGCAAAGCCTTTCTCAGAGGGATCTTCCTACTTAAACCCCCTGTTATGGATCCTCCACCGCAGTGGGATCTGAATTTAGTGCTGACATCCTTAATACTTCCCCCTTTTGAACCGGCTGCTACATGCTCATTAAAATTTCTCTCTTGGAAGACACTCTTTCTGGTCGCTATTACTTCGGCTAGAAGGGTGTCTGAACTTCATGCTCTCTGTGTTCGTCCCCCGTACTTGGTCTTCCACAAGGATAGAGTATCTTTTAGAACTAATCTGTCTTTTTTGCCCAAGGTTGCTTCCAAGACAAATTTAAGCCAATCTATTGATCTTCCAGTATTTTTTCCCAATTATTCTGACAGGGCGGAACAAACATTGCATTGCCTAGATGTTCATCGCCAACTCAGATATTACTTGGACAGATCAAAGCAATATAGAAAGTCTGATCAGCTTTTTCTTTCTTATGCTGAAAATAAGAAAGGTCTCCCTGTTTCTAAGGTGACCTTGTCCAGATGGCTGTCTTCCACTATTTCTTACATTTATCAGCTTAGGGGCAAACAGCTGATCTCAACACCAAAAGCACATTCTACCAGAAGCCTAGCCACATCTACAGCTTTTCAGGCTAGACTACCCTTAGACACTATTTGTGCAGCAGCCACTTGGGCCACTCCTCATACCTTCGTCTCACATTACAAATTGGATTTGGCCTCCAGGGACAGGGCGAGGTTTTGGTTCCACAGTTCTCAAGAGTCTGTTCCATTGAGCCACCCAGGATTGAGGTGCTAGGGACGCGGTCCCATCCAGCAAGAATGAAGACGAGATTGACAACTTAACATTTAGAAGTTATGTACCTACCATAACGTTCCATGTTAGTTGTCTTCTCTCGCCTTCTTTCAGATCCCTCCCTCCTGTCCCCCTAGCCTGGACAGACCTTGAACTGTCTCCTTCTCTGGGAGTTTTTCTCCCTTGGACACCAGTTAGCTCTTCACTTAGTTACCTGGGTTCCCCTTACAGTTTTTCTCAGGCTAGTTGTTCTTCTTCCCTTGAGGGAAGATAGTAGTTATTTTTCTTTTTCTCTAGCTACCAAGCGAGATCTGGGTAATCACCGCCTTGCATCATGGGATATAGGGCTGCCTCGAGCTGGTGGAAGTGACTTTTGAGCTTAGCAAGTGCCGAGTCGGAGCGGAGGATCTGCTCCGAACCCATCCAGCAAGAAAGAAGGCGAGAGAAGACAACTAACATGGAACGTTACGGTAGGTACATAACTTCTAAATTTATGCCTTCCCCCTCTGCCCCTCCTTTCAAAAGTACTACTCAAGATCAAACAGAACAGGCCAAGGGCAATCCTTATTGCTCCAGACTGGCCACGCCAGCACTGGTACCCACTCCTACGCAGTCTGACAGCAGTGCCACCCTGGCACCTACATCAGACCCCCTCCCTGCTGTTCCAGCAGGAGGGACAGATTTTGCATCCACAGCTGCAAACCCTGAACCTTGCAGCCTGGTTTATTCCCTGAATACACCACCAGCCACCCTCAACAAACATGTGATGGACATCATCCTTAAGGCCAGAAGGCCTAGTACTATGAAATCCTATTCAGAAAAGTGGAAAAGATATTGTTCTTAGAGCCAGTCTCAAGGAAAGGACACAGCTGTGCCCACTTTAGCTCAAATCCTGGATTACCTAGCAGAGCTACTCCACAAAGGCCTATCCTTCTCATCTGTTAAATTTCATGCCTCTGTCATCTCAGCTCATGACAATATTGAGCCACCTCTAATCTTCTCACCCTCTCATCAAACAGTTCCTGAAAGGAGGTAACAATTTAAGGCCCCCCGAGGAGAGCTCCCACCCCTGCCTGGGACCTTAGCTTTGTACTAGAAAAGCTCATGCTTCCGAACCCTTTTGAGCCTGCTGCTGCAGCAGAGTTAAAATTCCTTTCTTGGAAAACAGCCTTACTTCTAGCCATCACTTCAGCAAGAAGAGTGTCTGAGTTACAGGCACTAATGGCTGTGGAACCCTTCATTATTTTCCATGCGGACAGGGTTTCCCTCAGGACTTAACCCATCATTTATGCCCAAGGTGGTATCTAATGTGGCTTTAAGCCAATCCATCCATTTACCAGCCTTTTTCCCCTCATCCTCAGAATAAAGGGGAAAGGATTCTGCACTCCTTGGGCGTGCACAGACAGCTCAGGTTCCACCTTAACAGAACTAAACCTTACAGAAAATCTGACCAGCTGCTAGTCAGCTTTACTACAGGCGCAGAGGGCAAAGCCATTTCAAAGCAAACCATTTCCAAATAGCACACTGCATCCATTTCTGCTACAAACACCATGGAAAACCTACCCCATAGGGGATCAGAACTCATTCCACAAGGGCTACCTCAGCCTCTACAGCATTTCTCAGGGGAGTCCCTACCAGGGACATCCTGTAAGCTGCAACTTGCAGTTCTGTACACACCTTCACCAAGCATTACCACTTACGCATTTTTTCAAAATCCAGAGCTGGATTTGCCACAGCAGTCTTAAAACGCCTGATGGCCAGCCCCAATACTTCTTGACTGCCTCCACCCTTCCTCAGCTTTGGGAATCAACCCAAGTGTGATGACTGCAGCAGTGAAACACGAACATAGTACAGTTGTGTACATTTACCGTAAATGTAGATGTTAGAGTGTATTCACTGTTGCAGTCCTGGTTGCCCTCCCTCCAGCCTCCTGACTTTTCTATACTTTCTACCTATCCTCTTTTTGGCCATATCTTATGGCAGTAGTATTTACTTTTTACTGGAGGTGTTCCACACCATGTAATTGCTTCCTATTTTGGGGGCTCCTGACATCTGGGGCAAGAAAAACTGATATAATGGTGTCGGCTGCATGTTTTATGCCCATGATGGCCTAACGTCATGGAAGAGGCGACGGCATCCAATGCAGAAATCCCAAGACTCTGGTATTCGGGCTGACTGAGGGCTACCTGCAAGCAGGTAACCCAAGTGTGATGACTGCAACAGTGAATACACTCAAACATCTGCATTTATGATAAGTGTACACAACTGTACTTTATTCACCTCCACAAGGGTGGCCTAGCAACAGACTCAGGGAATTACAGATCCATAAGCCTGACTAGCCTCATCTGTAAGGCCATGAAATGTATCATTGTGGACTTCATAAGTAAAGACGTGGGTAGGATCCAGGGTTTGGAGGTCGCCTAAGGCTGCCTTCATCAAGGGCAAATCCTGCCTGTTAAATCTGATAGACTTTGAAAGTGTGACTAGAGCTATTGACGAGGGCAGATATGTGCACACAGCATACCTAGACTTGGCAAAGGCTTTCGACACAATCCCACATTTAGGCATTACCAAAAAACTTAGCAAACTGAATGTCAACCCCTTTGTTGTAAGATGTGTTGCCATCTGGCTCACAAACTGGAACACTATCGACTATCAAAGTGGGTGAGTCCACATCAACCAGCAGACCTGTTACGAGCGGAGTGCCACAGGAGTCAGTGCTAGGCCCCCTACTGTTTGGTATATACTTCTCAGTAGTTCAGGTCAAAACTAAGGGGTTGTGGCTGACCAAGTTTACAGATGACTGTAAACTAGGTGCAATCATTGAATCCCCAAATGATGTCAGTATACTCCAGAAGGGTCTCATACAGACCAGCAACTGGTGTGTTAGTCACGGTTTCAAATTGAATGCAAAGAAATGCATCATCATTCCCTTCGGCACAGACAATGTCACTACACACTCAAATCAACAATGATGCCCTTAGTACCCACAAAGTGGTAAGGGACCTGAAATCACAAGTTGACTGCAACCTAAACTTCAACCACCATGTGTCTACTGTAGTAAGGAAGGCTTTTTATGTAGCACACTTCATTTAGTAAAGGCATCGCCTCGAGAGCAAAAGAGGTAATAATCCCTCTATACTCAACACTAATCCAGCCATTAATAGAATATAATGCCCCATTCGGCATATACCATACAAAGCACCTGCGACAACTGGAGAAACCTCAAAGGTTTCTAACAAAGAATATCAAGGGGCTCCAGCATGTGCTTTACTCAGGCTGAATAAAGTCCCTGTCACTATACTCATTGTCGTATAGACTTCTTAGGAGAAACTTATGCCTGGCCTACAGAGCAATTAAAGACCCAATCCTAATGAACTTGCTGCATATCAGTAAATCAAACTGGAGTAGGGCTACCTGTTCCAGGGACCTAAATTTGGCCTGCAACTTAATTTATCCCTCCATCATGTAATATTTATCTCCCAGCTACTGCCGCATCTTTGGAACAGGCTACCAATTCATGTGAAACAGAGCACCTCTTGCATTGTTCAAGAGGAACCTGGATGAGTTGATAGGGCACTGTAAATTCTTACTGGGGATAGTGCCCACAAACCTACTGGACATGGGCAGTCATCACTTAAATGCAGTCTTTGGTATTGACGAGCATTTTTCATGGTATTACATTGGGATGAAACTGCTAGGCTTCAAATGATCTCCAGATAGATAGCCTAGTAATCTCCTGTGATTGTTGAAGGTGGTACTGTTCACTACCAGTTCAGCACACTGCTATGCGTTAGGTTCTGGACATAGCTGAAAAACTCCTCTTGACTGTCCTTAACCTGCAAGGCTATCTTGACCTCATAGTTGGTCTTGTTATTGTGCAACTAGAGAAACCTAATAGGTTTAATTAAGAAAACACTTGCCTTTAAGGGAGTTTCTCTTCCTGATTTTGATCATCAGTTTTCTTTTATTATACACCCTGTTTATGTGAGGATTCCATTAGTGGTGTTTGTTTTCAGTGTTTGCTTGCTTGTTTTTTTCCTGGTAGGTACGTCAGCCTGTCTGCAGCCATTCACGTCTGTATAGGATTTAAATGAAAATGCACTTTCGCAAAAAAAGTTGAGTGAAATACAAAAAAAAAAATACAGCAAACACATTTCTGCAAGGGGGCAAGCCTCCCTGCACCCCTCATACCCCCACTACACACACACACACACACACACATATATATATATATATATATATATATATATATATATATATATATATATATATACTGAGATCGCACTACTGTGGGGAAAAGGGAATATTTCCTTATGCTCACTGTACTGTGATCTATAACAAGAAAGTTCTCAACATTAAAGGTTCCCCTCCCATATACCACTTAAAAATCAATGGACCTGCACTGCCACAGGATCCCAGAACCGGCGGCCGTTCTTTGCTGAACTGTTTTTTGTGAAAGCACATTTTCATTTAAATGCACTTTCTCTAAAGTGGAGTAATTTATCTGGAATTCGGTTAACTGTAATTTCGAAAAGAAGTAAACCCATGTATGTGTGTATGTATGTATATGTATTTTTTTATATGTGTATATATTTTATATATAGAGATATATATATATATATATATATATATATATATATATATATATATGTATATATGTGTGTACTGCGGTGGTGGTGCTGCGGTAGCATTGTTGCCTCACAGTAAGATGTTGTCCCGTTCGATTCTCAGCTAGAGAGTCTTCTGTGTGGAGGCATACGTGAATGGGGCATGCCTTCGTTGAAGGTTGTGCGTCAGGGCTGGTAACCCGGTACGTAAAAATCCACTACCAAACATTAGCGGACTGGAGTTCCGCTGTGACGACCCCCTAACCGGGAAAAGCCGAAAGACACAAACAATGTGTATATATGTGTGTGTGTGTGTGTGTGTGTGTGTGTGTGTGTGTGTGTGTGTGTATGTATGTATGTGTGTGTGTGTATATATATATGTGTGTATGTGTATATATATATATATATATATATATATATATATATATATATATATATATATATATATATATATAAAACATATACATGTAAAAACAAAGTTTGATTTTTGATGTGCTTAGCCCATGTTGTGTATAGTATGGATTAACTTGATTTGTGTAATCTTTATACTGCTTTTTCATACATTTTGTGTATTCGTGTATATATTTCTTCAGCTTAAATAGGTATGCTGTACATATTTTTACTGTTAAATGGGGTGACTACAGTGATTAGCATATTTTGTAATGCACTCTTCCTTCTAGATAAATTAGTTGTACTATATACCTCCAGACAGTACATAAGTCTAATGTTACGCAGCTTAATAAAAAAGCAGATTGAATGTACTGTAGCAGTTAATCTGGCATGCTTTCCTCCCATCTTTCTGTGGATGAGTGTATGCTCAGTTTCATCTCTAATTTCCTGATATCTGGGCAAATGTTTCCTGATTTGCAGGAAAATACTTGCTAGGATTCATAGACATGTCAAGGCAGTGGAGTCTCATGACCAATTGAGCCTTGCCAGTCAGTACCCACTCTCAGGATGTACCCCGTTCCTCTAGGAAAGCTAGGCCTGTAAAACCCAGGGTGAATTTGTGGGTCCCAATCCAATAATCTAGGTTCCATTTGAAGGATAATAGTGTACCACACTGTTTAATCTGCAGGGGCAGTCTGCCCTAGGGATGGGGAAGATGCTTTTTGATGAATCTGTCTTTCTTTTATTTTTCTAGTGAAGATTTAGACCCCTAGTTGTGGTATTTTTTTTTTTTTTTAGAAGTATTAGACTTGTGGAGATGCAGAAAGATTCAGCACAACATTAGCTCTAATTGTAGAGAAAGCAAGCCATAGATCTCACTCAACTGTAAGATACTGAACAAAGGGGAACAGTACTTTCAGCTTGTCTTGGTAGCTCAGTGTCTATAAGGCCATGATGATCTTAGTTAGGGACCTGCTAGGGTCTTGCTAGTTTGACATGTCTAGTGAGATGTACCCCGAAGATGCCATTGTACTCTGTAATTGGCTTAATCAGAGCTGAATATAAGGGAACAGTGACCTATTTAGATCTGAATGGTATTCCTTTGGAAATTTAGCTGTGCTATGTAGATGTATTTTCTGACCAATGTTGTAACATGGTGATCGAAAGAGGCAATTATCAACCTATGTTCCAGGGTCCCTAAATACATTTTAATTTTATAGTGGGGTATTGTCTTTTTTTTTTGCTAATGGGAGGGAGTTGTCTACCAAATGTGACAATATTGCACTTTTTTGCATTTAATTTCAGCCTGTTTTCATTTCATCAGCTACTGAGTGCAAGTCCTTGCTGAAGGGTTTGGGTATCAGAGGGGACTTGGCAATAACGTCCAAATTGCAGTTGTCTGCAGATATAGCAAAGCAGAGACCCTGGTTCCCATTCTGAAGACAGGAAAAATAAATGCTTAGAAAAGAGGGATCCCAACTCTGAGCCCTCAGAGACAAAGATGTTAACTAGTTTCATCAGGGAAGATACTCACTTGACAGAGCCAAACTGCTCTGGATAAAGCCTAAAGAGACTTTTGATATTGTTTGAGGTCAGTTATGATGGCTTCCAAGGTGACGGACCTGTTGCACATCTGTAAAACAAATATTATCAGAATTACCTAATCCTTCAACGTAACTAGGACATGCTGGAGAGCAGGTGTGTGTCTCCGAGACTACCCCTTCTCTGTGACAGGCTTCCCGTTCATGTCAAGCAGAGCTCTTCCCTAACCCTATTCAGACAAGACTTGGACCAGCGGATGAGTGAATCAGTAATTTACCCCTTGTCTGGCACCCATGACTCTAATAGAGGCAGCCTGTAAATGCTTGGCCATCCATGCCTAAGTCTACAGATACCCTTCCCATACTTCTCAACTGTCCAGATTTTTGCCACATATGTTTGGTCTGTCAGTCTTAAAATTTGTGTTTTTCGGGTAAATCACTGAAGATTGATTTCACTAAATAATGACATACATTTGAGTTTGACATATCCTTCAGAAAATTGCATGCTAATGCAAATTCTGTTGTTTTAGCAAGTTTATAAGAGCAATATTTAAAAATTGGTTCCTTTTTACGCCTTTGTTCCCCCCTTTATTTCAGCTTTTAGCCTTTTTTTGTACTAAGAGGTTGAGAGGTATGACCCCA